>NC_136261.1:67604290-67622921 GCF_964187855.1 Myxine glutinosa | reverse complement strand
CGGTCGCGAACGGGGCTGTGCACCGGCCTTTCCGGAGGTCGCGGTGCAGCTTCAGGGACCACGTCGGTCAGTAACAAACGAGGGGACTAATCCCCCCTCAAAGGGGAACCATAGGCTGACGCTGGGTTCCGTAACAACATATATATATATACATATATATATATATATACATATATATATATATATATATATATATATATATATATATATATACATATATATATATATATATATATATATATATATATATATATATATATATACATATATATATATATATATATATATATATATATATATATATATATATCAGTTACTATGCGATTTCATACCATCAGTGGTGAACCGCCATTAAGGTATCCCATCCAGCTATGCTGTACCTTAATGGGAGCGATAAGTACCATCTGCCACATGGCACATTATCTCTGGTATCCACTCATTATATGGGATTGCCTGGATGCAGCCGGGAGCAACCAATCCAAATATATCTTCAGTTCTCCAGCTTTCAATGAGCGCACGTAATGACTAAAGCTGGAGAACTGAAGATATATTTGGATTGGTTGGAGATTGTAGCTGGCTCAATAGCGCAGTGGGCTGTTGACGTGTTATCAACGGAGGTCCGTGGTTCGAGCCCCGCATTGAGTCAGAATTTTTTCACACTTAGCTCCTCGCAGGAATTTGATTCCTGTTTCTAAAATTGTATTTGAATTAATCTTCAGTGCATTTCTACTTATTCACACATACATACGCATGCATATACTTACGCCAACATTCGGGGTCTGCTTAGCAGGCATGTAAGACATCGGCTATGATAAAGCTCGCAGTGGTAAGTGTGGAAAAGTTCTGAGGAGATTGTGGCTGGCTAGTGCAGTGGGCTGTTGACGCGTTATCAATGGAGGTCCATGGTTCGAGCCCCGCATTGAGTTAGAATTTTTTCACACTTAGCCCCTCGCAGGAATTTGATTCCTGTTTCTAAAAATATATATATATCTATATTATAATAGCCGTAGATGATTCTGTCTGTCTGTCTGTCTGCTGGGCGTCTGTCCGGGGTGTGGCTTACTCGGTTTGCAGAGTAGCTCCACCCATTCTGGGAGAGGCTTCATATAATTATAAACAAATATCCACAATTTTATTAACTCGCATAGCTTTGAGGCCTGTTTTGTAGGCCCGTGGTGTATTGCTCTCTCTCCCAGTTTTATTTCAAATCAAATTCGATATATCATTTCATTTTTCACAGTCGCTAACATAGTTTTAGACTCGGTTGAAAAAAACCGGGAAGAAAATCCGATGAAAGTTGCCGTTTATAGAACGAAATGAATTCTCAAACGCCTGTAACTTCAAGGCCATTGAGTCTCTCTCACGCCTTTATCTCCAATCTAACTCACCATCTGATTTCATTTTTATCGATGGTTTTAGACTCGGTGTCAGCAATAATTGAGAACATTCCACACATGCGGGAAAATGCAGAGATATATTTTTAAAAATCGCGTCATGGTGTATCATACACCGCCCAACATGACACCGACGGCAACGTGTCGACATATATAAAAAATTCGCTTTTGCTTTTCCGTTAAGATATATTACTTTTTCGTTGGATGACAGTCGTCACAAAAACGTCAACAATGATGCTGACATATATCTCTTCGTTTTTATTTCATTCAACATTATTAGCCGGAAGTAAAATATGTTTCAGGAAATTACCGAGAGATATTTCTTCGTTTTTTAAAATTAGTTATGTGCGCATACACTTTAAATAGGTTTATTTGAAATCTTTAATTTTCCACAATATAATTTACTTGCCATTTATCATTTGATGATTACGAGACACTTCCTCTTGAGAATCGTGACAATTCATGCGCTGCGTGGAAACTTCTATTTCCAAAATGAATGAGACGATCGATGAAGAACGCAGACTTGAACAGGATGTAGCAAGAAAACGAATGAGACGGGCGAACGCGTCCATCGACGAACGTCAATGCAAACTTGCGGGGTCACCCGTGGGAATCCCACGGGCATGGATGTGTGTGACATTTCGACATATTGAGTTAGATGCTGCACATTCATTTTTACAAAATGGTTACTGGCAAGTCATCAGATCCAGAAATGGTGTAATGAACACAATTTATTTACGCGCAAGCAAGAAAGCAAGACGGGCCGATTTCCGATTCTGACGGGCCGACGGGTGAGACAGGCTGATTTGGAGCAAGAAAAAGAATGAGACGGGAGAAAAACGAGAGAAACGAGACGGGGAAAGCCGATTGGAGAGGCGAGTGAGGAGCGATTGGAGAGGCGAGCGAGGAGCGATTGGAGAGGCGAGTGAGGAGCGATTGGAGAGGCGAGTGAGGAGCGATTGGAGAGGCGAGTGAAGAGCGATTGGAGAGGAGAGTGAGGAGTGATTGGAGGGGAGTGTGAGGCGCGATTGGAGAGGAGTGTGAGGCGCGATTGGAGAGGAGTGTGAGGAACGATTGGAGAGGAGTGTGAGGCGCGATTGGAGAGGAGTGTGAGGCGCGATTGGAGAGGCGTGTGAGGCGCGATTGGAGAGGAGTGTGAGCCGCGATTGGAGAGGAGTGTGAGGCGCGATTGGAGAGGTGAGTGAGGAGCGATTGGAGAGGAGAGTGAGGTGTGATTGGAGGGGAGTGTGAGGCACGATTGGAGAGGAGTGTGAGGCGCAATTGGAGAGGAGTGTGAGGTGCGATTGGAGAGGGGTGTGAGGCGCGATTGGAGAGGAGTGTGAGGAGTGATTGGAGGGGAGTGTGAGGCGCGATTGGAGAGGAGTGTGAGGCGCGATTGGAGAGGAGTGTGAGGCACGATTGGAGAGGGGTGTGAGGCGCGATTGGAGAGGAGCGTGAGGCGCGATTGGAGAGGAGTGTGAGGCACGCTTGGAGAGGAGTGTGAGGCACGATTGGAGAGGAGTGTGAGGGATTGGAGAGGAGTGTGAGGGATTGGAGAGGAGAGGAGTGTGAGGGATTGGAGAGGTGAGGGATTGGAGAGGAGAGGAGTGCTAGGTGGAGAGAGGAGAGTGTCAGGTGGAGAGAGGAGAGTGTCAGGTGGAGAGGAGTGAGGGGTCACATATTATGTGAAATAAATAAATTGTGTTCATTACACCATTTCTGGATCTGATGACTTGCCAGTAACCATTTTGTAAAAATGAATGCGCAGCATCTAACTCAATATGTCGAAATGTCACACACATCCATGCCTGTGGGATTCCCACGGGTGACCCCGCTAGTCTATATTATAATAGGCTACGGTGATTCTATCTGTCTGTCTGTCCGGGGGTGTGGCTTACTCCGTTTGCAGAGTTCTTCTTGGAGAGGCTTCATGTAAACAAATAGCCACCATTTTATTAACTTGAATAGCTTTGAGGCCTGTTTAGTTAGGTCTGTGCTGTCTTTCTCTCACACACAGGTTTATTTCAACTCTAATTCCATATATCATTTCATTTTTGACAGTCACTAACATAGTTTTAGACTCGGTTGAAAAAAAACGGGAAGATAATCCCATGAAAGTTTCCGTTTACAGAACGAAATGATTTCTCAAAGGCCTGTAAAATAAAGCAAATTCATTGAGTCACCCTCAGGATTTTAACTCGAATTCGCCATCTGATTTAATTTTTATCAATGGTTTTAGACTCGGTGTCAGAAATAATTGAGGACATTCACGCACACACGGGAAAATGCAGAGATATATTTTTTAAATCGCGCCATGATGATACACGAAAATAGACCGCCTAAAATACAGACGGTGAAAATGTCGACATATATTAAAAATTAGCTTTTTCTTTTCCATTAAGATAATTATATTGCTTTTACTTTTGATGACAGTCGTCACAAAAACGACATATATTTCTTCGTTCTTATTTCATTCAACATTATTATCCGGAAATAAAAACTAAAATATGTTTCAGGAAATTACCGAGAGATATTTCTCCATTTTTTTTTCATTAGTTATGTGCGCATACACTTTAAATAGGTTTATTTGAAATCTGTAATTTTCACAATGTAATTTACTTGCCATTTGATGATTACGAGACACTTCCTCTTGAGGATCGTGACAATTCATGCGTTGCGTGGAAACTTCCATTTCCAAAATGAATGAGACAGGAGAGGAGCGAGGAGCGAGGAGTTGGAGAGTGAGGAGCGAGGGGTTGGAGAGCGAGGAGCTAGGGGTTGGAGAGCGAGGAGCTAGGGGTTGGAGAGCAAGGTACTAGGGGTTGGAGAGCGAGGAGCTATGGGTTGGAGAGTGAGGAGCGAGGGGTTGGAGAGTGAGGAGCAAGGAGTTGGAGAGCGAGGAGCTAGGGGTTGGAGAGGGCGGAGTGATGAGTTGGAGAGCGAGAAGCTAGGTATTGGAGAGTGAGGAGCAAGGAGTTGGAGAGCGAGGAGCTAGGGGTTGGAGAGCGCGGAGTGATGAGTTGGAGAGCGAGAAGCTAGGTGTTGGAGAGTGAGGAGCAAGGAGTTGGAGAGTGAGGGCCAATTGGAGCGGAGAGTGAGGCGCGATTGGGGAGGAGAGTGCGGAGCGATTGGAGGGAGTGTGAGGAATTGGAGGGGAGTGTGAGGAATTGGAGGGGAGTGTGAGGAATTGGAGATGAGTGTGAGGGATTGGAGATGAGTGTGAGGGATTGGAGAGGAGTGTGAGGGATTGGAGAGTAGTGTGAGGGATTGGAGAGCGAGGAGCTAGGGGTTGGAGAGCGAGGAGCTAGGGGTTGGAGAGCGAGGAGCTAGGGGTTGGAGAGCGAGGAGCTAGGGGTTGGAGAGCAAGGTACTAGGGGTTGGAGAGCGAGGAGCTATGGGTTGGAGAGTGAGGAGCGAGGGGTTGGAGAGTGAGGAGCGAGGAGTGAGGGGTTGGAGAGCGAGGAGCGAGGGATTGGAGAGCGAGGAGCGAGGGGTTGGAGAGCGAGGAGCGAGGGGTTGGAGAGTGAGGAGCTAGGGGTTGGAGAGTGAGGAGCGAGGGGTTGGAGAGCGAGGAGCTAGGGGTTGGTGAGCGAGAAGCTAGGTGTTGGAGAGTGAGGAGCGAGGGGTTGGAGAGTGAGGAGCAAGGAGTTGGAGAGTGAGTGCTGATTGGAGAGGAGACTGAGGCGTGATTGGAGAGGAGAGTGAGGAGCGATTGGAGGGGAGTGTGAGGAATTGGAGAGTAATGTGAGGGATTGGAGAGGAGTGTGAGGGATTGGAGAGGAGTGTGAGGAAGTATTGGAGGGAAGTGTGAGGAGGTATTGGAGGGGAGTGTGAGGAGGAGTGGGATTGGAGAGGCATGAGGGTGGAGAGAGGAGAGTGTCAGGTGGAGAGGAGTGAGGGGTCACATATTATGTGAAATAAATAAATTGTGTTCATTACACCATTTCTGGATCTGATGAATTGCCAGTGACCATTTTGTAAAATTTAATGTGCAGCATCCAAATCAAGATGTCCAAATGTCACACACGTCCATGCCCGTGGGATTCCCATGGGGATTCCCATGGTATATATATATATATATCACGTGCACAAAAATATCATCAATCACAAATCATCATGCAGTGCTCATTCTGAAAGTCAACAAAGTGAACTGAACATGCTATTATTATGGGCCACTGCTATTTTGGCCCATAAACCCATATCATCCATGCACCATATTATGTCACCTACGTTTTTTTCTTTGTTTTTTTTTTTGTATACAGAGTCGAGGCTTGTGTAAGAGCAACACATAAAACACAAAGACACAAACAGAAAACACATAAAACGTAAAATAAAGGGAGGGGAGACAGGTGGGAGAGAGAGGAGGGAGAGAGAGGCACATCAGATTACTGTGTGCATGGTAACATGAACCAAAATCAAGAGTAGAGAACAGCGACATTGTGGAGGGCAGAGGGCTGGGAGCGGGGGTGAGGGTGAGGGGGAGTGGGAGGGGGAGGAAACGGTATAACACAAATGGACCACTACTAGGAATTGCAGGATAGAAGTCGGAGATTTAAAGAGGTGGATTTGGGGTGTATCAACGGGGGTAGAAAAGATCAAGGTTTTGGATGGGGGAAGATAAGAGATGGTGGTGAACAGTTGTTTTGAAGACCTGCAGGGAGAAGAGGGATTGAAGAGAATGTGGGAGTTTGTTCCAGAGGCGGGAGAAAAGAGGAATGAAACAGAGAAGGTGAGCAGAGAGTCTTGATTTTGGCAGTTTCATCAGAAGAGGGTTGTTGACAGATCTTGTGCTTCCTGTAGGAATATTTGGGGGACACCATACCATTGGCATTAAGAAGATGGCAGCACTGAGTCAATCTGACAGGTGTCATTTTTGCCAAGATAGAAACAAAGTACGAGTCACCTCCTATCGGGATGTCGAAAACTTACAGTATGTCAGAACAGCTGTATATGCAAAGGCACAACAAGGTATGTGGAGTAATCCACTGGCATATCTGCAAAAGTCACAATATTTAGTTGCAGGAAACTCACGGTAACATGAACCAGAATCAATCACAGAAAACAACAAAGTAATGCTCATGTACGACCTAATGATCCCATCGCGCGTGAACATAGAAAACACAGCATTGTGATCAGATGTAGTCCTTCGATACAAAAAAGAAATGAGGATCACCAAATGTCAAGATCTCAAAATTTAAATGAAAATATCTTGGAAGCTGAAGAACACCAAATGGTATCAATGATAAGAGGAAAAACGGGAATGATAAAAAAAGAAATTCACATAGATCTTACAAACCATCCCTGGGGATATTACTACAAACAAACTGCAGTTGGAAACTGTCCAGGGCACAGTGACTATTCTGAAAAGGGCCCTCGGAACAAAACGTTGAGAACAACAAAACTTCACAGCTTGGTCCATAAATCAGGATCTCTTTCTGAAACGGAGTTGGATATTTTAAGACATGGGAGGACAGCATTCTGTCTTTTGCAATCCATATATATACAGACTTGGCATTTAAGATGGAATATTTTTTTTGTGGGGGTGAACTTACTTTTAAAAATGACTTAGAACCAAAAGTTCATTGGAATTATGTTGAAATTATTCTAGATTTTGTTAATGTGACCTTTAAAAGAAATAAAAACCACATTTGACATTTCGAAGCAAATAAATTGATCCTTGAAAGTGATGTAAACTGATATCGAACTCAAATCACGGACAGTAATGTGTTAAACTTCTGTACGTTTTCCAGAAGTATCTCTTTATTTTGCACATTAGGCAAAAAAAATTTCAACAAAAACAAAAGCTAAATTATGACTGGGATTACGGACAGTAAAATTCCAGTTCAGTACTTTCGTGTAACCCCCACGAGCATTCAGGAGAGCACGTACACGTCGAGGCATGCTGTTCACGAGATTTGCCAAGGTTTGGACAGGAATCGCTTTCCATGCAGTGACAACAGCCTGCTGCAATTCACGCACAGAGGTTGGCTGCTGGTCCAAGTTGTCGATTTGTCGCGTTAATTCTGCCCACAAGTTCTCTATCGGATTCATATCCGGGGACATGGCAGGCCACTCCATATGCTCTACACCACGGTCAGCAAGAAAGTGTTGGATCATGCGAGCACGATGAGGCCGTGCATTGTCATCTTGGAAGACAAAGTTTCCTCGAAAGGCTGCATGAGCAAATGGAAGCAATGTTTCTTCCAGAATGACCCTGTACTTGAACTGGTTCAGGTTTCCATTCAGAACAAGCAGGTCAGTTTTGCCCCCTGCATGAAAAGCAGCCCAAACGGTCACCCCACCACCTCCAGCTTGGACTCTTGGCACTATACAATCTTCGTTGTGGGCTTCATGCACTTGTCTGCGCACTCGGACGTGGCCATCTTGACCGTAGACCAGAAATCTAGGCTTGTCACTGAAGGCCACGTGATTCCAGTGTCCTGGCTGCCATTGACGGTGCTCTCTGGCCCACTGCAATCGGCGCTGGCTGTGTTGTCTGTTCAGGTGTGGCTTTCTCAGGGGATGCCTGGCACGATAGTCTGCTTGAACCAGTCGTTGGTTGACTCGCCTTCTGGATACAGGCACATTTGTCAGTTGCGGCCACTCAGCCCTAAGCCGATTCGCTGACTTGTTACGGCCATTGCAGACTAACCGGTGCAGCTGGCAATCATCTCTCCTTGTGGTTCTGCGTGGACGTCCTGGCCTCCGTATTGGAGTAGGGACACCCCTCTGAGCATTTCGTTTCAGGATCTTTGACACCTGACCTTGAGTGATGCCATACTACCCAGCAATAGCACGCTGTTTCATGCCAGAATTTCATAAAGCCACCACTCCATGACAAACAGCATTGTCAAGTTGACGGACCAGTTCCAGAGGAAGCGGCAATAACTTTTGTAGACGTGCAGCAGTTGTTTTCCACTAATACAGAACGCAACAACCCTTATATACCCGATTGTGAAGCCAATCGTCAAATATACCTGTCCTTACATTTTGTCACGCCACCTGTGATATAATCCTGTTATTGACTTATTGCTGCGAAAGACAATCAGTGACATGGTTCTTTCAACAAAGACATCACCGAAGGGTAAAATAAACTCTCCAGATTGATATACTGAGTTCAGAAAGTAAACCCAAGTCAAGAAGAAAAAAAAATTCCATATTAAATGCCAAGTCTGTATGTATATATATAGTGATACAAACCAACGACACACAAACAAACACACACACACACACACACACACACACACACACACACACACGCGCGTTGCAATAGTCTCGAGTCTCACAACCCCTTCCGGGCAAGAAAAATTACCTGCGGTATGTAGAAAAGTCCAAGAAATTGAGCCACTGCACTTGATATACCAGACTGTGATGGACCAATCACAGCACTTGGCTTGCAATTAAAATCAGCATCGTTGTCAATCATTTCTTGGAGAAAGTTAAGTGTTGCATCTAAGGTTGTATGCATAGTTCGACAAACATCATAGATTAAATAACCAAGTGTGATGTTGGGAAGAACCTCAGTGCTCTGGTTGATCTCTTCAATTGCAAACATCATTGTCAGCATTCGCCTAAGTGCTCGCATGAGCATTCTGAGCAGAAAATAGTTGAGAAGGTTATGATTTGTTAAAACTCACAACACATGTTCAACACGAGAATACTTTTTAACAAGTTACAGTAGTAACTTTTTTTTCTTTTCTTTTTTTTTGTATACTGAATCGAGGCTCGTGAAAGAGCTAACATTTATTTCACAAACAAATCAACCAGACAAACAAAATATATAAAAAGAGGGAGCGGAAGACAAGATGGGGAGAGAAGGGGAAGCACACAAACACAACATTTGAGAGCAGGGAGAAGTGTGGGAGGGAGAGGGCTTGGGGGGAGGAGGCGTGGGAAGGGGGGGGGGAGAGGTATAAAACACAAGGGGACCGAAATTAGCGGGGGTAGAAAAGATCAAGGTTTTGGATGGGGGAAGATAAGAGATGGTGGTGAACAGCTGTTTTACAGACCTGGAGGGTGGAGTGGGATTGAAGAGAATGAGGGAGTTTGTTCCAGAGGCGGGAGAAAAGAGGAATGAAGGAGTGAAGGTGAGCAGAGAGTCTTGATTTTGGCAGTTTAACCATAAGAGGGTTGCAGGCAGATCTTGTGCGACCTGTAGGAATATTTGGGGGACAGAGCCCAGAGAGAGCTGGGGGGGCAAGGCCAGAGAGGAGTCGGTAGAAGATGGAAAGACCACCAACCTGCCTGCGGCGAGTGAGTGAAAGGCCCTTGGAGTTAGCTTCATCGCGGGAGATTCCAATGATTCTGAATGCTTTGGTTTCAACAGCGTGAAGACGAGCTAGGTGTGAGGCAGGAGCACCAGACCAGAGGGGAGAGCAGTATTCCATAGAGCTGCGGATGAAAGCCTTGTCAGTGGTGAGGAGCTCAGGTGTACCAAGGAAGGACTTCGCACGACGGAGGATGCCCTGTCGGCGACTGGCTTTGGAGGCCAGATTTGAAATGTGGTTTTCCCAGGAAAGATCATGGCAGATAGTGAGACCCAAAAGCTTGAGTGACAGAACTTCTTGGAGAGGATTATTCAGAAAGTGGATGGGAGGGTTGTCCAGTCGGTATTTTCGGAGAGACATCGTAAGAGTGTGAGATTTGCCAGGATTGAAAGACATGTTCCATTTGTTTGCCCAGTCTGTGATTTTGTCCAGGTCTGCAGTGAGTGAGGAGGCTGCAGACTGCCGATCTGAGGGATGACGAATGGAGCGACAGAGAGTAGAGTCATCAGCAAAGAGATAGAGAGGATTTTCCAGAGAGTCAGAGAGATCATTAATGAAGACCAGAAAAAGCACAGGGCCCAGAACACTGCCTTGGGGAACTCCAGCCTGAACAGGAAGAGGAGATGAGAGAAACCCATTCAGCGCCACATGTTGACTATGACCAGAGAGGAAGTCCGCCAGCCATGCGTGGAGATTTCCATGGATACCAAAGGAGGAGAGTTTGGTAAGCAGAGCGGGGTGCCAGACCGTATCGAAGGCACGTGAAATGTCAAGGGAGACAGCTCTAATTTCCTGTTTGGCGTTGAGGACCTCCATCCATTGTTGAGACAGCAGAAGCAGCATGTCCAGAGTAGAGTGACCTGGTCTGAAACCAAATTGATGGTCAGAGATCAAGCCATTGGAGAAGAGGAAAGATTTCATATCTGAAGCAATGATGGATTCCATGACTTTGCTGATAATTGGGCGAAGGCTGATTGGTCTGTCATTGCTAGGATCTGTTTTTGCACCTTTTTGTGCAAAGCGGTGATGTTGGCTGATTTCCAAGCAGATGGAAGATGACCTTGAGCAAAAGAGAGTGTGAAGAGAACAGAAAGAGGGAGTGAAAGAGCGGAAGAACATGATTTTAGGACCCGTGGGCTGATGCCGTCAGGACCAGTTGCAGAATCAGAGTCGAGGGTTGACAGAAACTTTTCCACCTTGTCAGGTGGAAAGGACACAGAGTCCAGGAGCAGCTGCGTACGACTGGGTACGGTGGGTACAGAGAGGGATGGGTTTGGGACACAATATTTAGAGGCAAACACAGAGTTGAGGCATTCAGCTTTTTCACGTGCGGAGTCAGCCGTGTAGCCTTTTGAGGTGAGGGAGGGGATGGAGGGGGAACAAACACCAGAAACAGATTTGACCAGACACCACCAGGATTTGGAAGAGGGAGACAGATAAGAGAGTTCGGTCTTGAGAACGGAGAGATATTATTTCCTGGCTCTACTGAGGGTGGACACACACTTGTTTCGGGCTTTGTGAAAGGAAAAGAGATTTCCTTCCGTTGGATTTGCTTTCCAGGAGATGAAAGCAAGTTGTTTCTGGGAAACAGCCTCACCACAAGATTCCGTGTACTATGGACGGGAGGAAGGGTATGACAACTGAAGATGAGATGGGATAAATCTGTGCATGAAAGAGAGCAATTTACTTTGAAAGAATTCCCAGGATGAGTTGATGTCAGAGGCGGAAGAGATGGGAGACCAGTCCAGATGATTGATGGCTGCTTGAAGACCGTGCCAGTTGGCCTGAGTGAAATGCCAGACTCGTCGACGCTGAGGAGGCTCTCTGAGAATGGTCAGAGAGAAGTCCACTTTAACAAGCACATGATCAGAAGAGCCGATTGGAGCAGAAGAAGAGCAGGAGACATTTTCAGGGAAGTTAGTCATAACCAAGTCCAGAAGAGAAGATGCTCCGTTGACTGAAATCCAGGTCGGGAAATTGACAGATTGTGTCAGTCCCAGTGAGTCACAGAAGTCCTTTGCTGAAGAGCCATGGCTGGTGAGAGAGGTACCCACACCCAGCCAACTGGCATGGTGACAGTTGAAATCACCACATATGACGAAGAGAGAGTTGGGATGGGTAGATAGAAGTTGGTCCATATTCTCAGACAGCGAGATGTAGATGGAGTCATCACTGTTTGGTGGACGGTACAACACACATATGAACAAAAGGTGGGAGCGAAGGGGAAGCCGTAGCCAAAGGTATTCCTGGGGGTGAGGTGGAGAGAGGGCAGTGCAGGGCGAGTGAGGAAGAGAGTTTTTTTTATAAAGATAGCAACCCCACCTCCAGGACGAGGCTCAGGTCTATCATACCGGAGGAGGGAGTAACCTGGGAGAGATACCAAGGAATCAGAGACATCATGAAGGAGGAAAGTTTCTGTTCAGCAGATCACGTCTGGTTTGTCAGAAGCAACCTGTATGGAGAGATCAGACAAGTTTGAGCGAAGGCCCCGGATGTTTGAGGTCCATACTGTTAAGGAAGAGGAAGGGGGAGCATCGGATACAGAACAGGGGGGGCGGGGAGCGGTAGGGTAAGATGTGGAAGAGGAGGAAGAGGTAGGGAGAGCTGTTGAAGGTGTGTCGGAGATGACAGAATAGCTTGGAGAAAGGGAAGAATAGGGCAGACAAAAGGTTTGATGGAGATTGGGTGAGGCACAGTGAGGTGTTATTTGAGGAGGGGGAAGAGCGAGGCAGAAGGTTGGGGGAGATGAAGGTGAAAGTTGGAAGGGGGAAGAAGCAGGGAGGATGCTTTGAGGAGGAGGGGTGAGAGGGGAGTCTAGGAGGGGAGGAGCGAGGGAGAGTCTCGGAGGGGAGGGGTGTGGGGGGAGTTTAGGAGGGAGGGGAGGGAAGGGGCAAGGGGGGAGATTTGAAAGGGATGGGTGATGGGGAAGATTTGGAGGGGAGAGGCAAGGGGTTAGATTTGGAGGGGAGGGGTGATGGGGAAGTTTTGGAGAGGAGGGGTGATGGGGAAGTTTTGGAGGGAAGGGGCAAGGGGGAATATTTGAAAGAGATGGGTGATGGGGAAGATTTGGAGGGGAGGGGTAAGGGGGTAGATTTGGAGGGGAGGGGTGATGGGGAAGTTTTGGAGGGGAGGGGTGAGTTTGGATTTTGAAAAGTGTACGATTCATGGGAAACGAACATTTCTTGCAAAATGAGTTTCTTGAGACCTTCGAGTCAAAAATACGTTTGAGGACGCTGAAGGAGGGGTGGAGGGCTGGAGAGTTTAGGGAATGTAGAAAAGAGGAACTGTAAGAGATGGTATTATTTTTATTTTTTGGAATGAATAGATTTGGTGAGCAAGACGAAAGCATCCTTTTGTAGGTGAAGAAGAAAAAGGTGTTATTGTAGCGGTTACCTTATTCACATGTCGCGGTTAACTTGTCCGCATGTGACGATTACCAATACCATATATTTGGTCTAATTCACGTGCACGGGCTTTTGGTTTGTTGGACGTGACGCACGCGCGGTTGTGGGAGCCACGCCCTCCGAAGAGGGTTTTGGCTTTATAAAAGCTGTGACAATTCCGTTCGCGTTGAGAGTGTGCTGGGTTCTGTATGAATAAACAAGCTTTGAACTCAACCAAATGGCCTCGTTCTCTCGCCTTCCGCGACTCCTAAATTATAATATATGACAGAAAACAGTTGTTCAGGGGAGAGATTAAACATTTCTAACCACGTGATCGCGTGATCACGAACAACGTGAACGAAGAACAAACGAACAAATAAGAACAACAAATAAACGAATAAGAACTGAGAAGGAAATATATTTTTTGGGGTTTTTTGTTTGAGTAGAGATATTAAACAAGGAGGTATGGGGTGAACGACTGGGACGAAACAGAGAACGAAAGAAATTGCAGCGCATTCGACGAACCGCTGAGAGAAAACAAAACCACAAGGTCAGAGACGGTAGCCTAAGCCTACTATACTAGTACTAGTACTAGGCCTCAGAATACTCGACACGCATTAACCGACGATTGTGTATACATGTACGAAAAATTAACACCGAAAATTTTCCTAAAGACACGCTACAGGTACACACACCGAAAGATAGATACAGTCTCGACAAAAACACAATTGTGAAAAAATTACTTAGCTTCGAAAGCGTGAGCGCATGGACAGCTTCGAAAAGACGTGACCTTGCCGACGCATGGACAGCTTCGAAAAGACATGACCTCGCCGACAAAGATCTCTTTGATGGGAAGTGTTTTTTTTTTACACATTTTCAAACAGCGGCAACATAGTTGTGCTGGCGGGATAACTAGAGGTATGCACACGCACACTTTTGAATAAAGTGAACGGATGTAACAGACAAAAACAGGACACAAAATATGCATGCATGGGGTGGACAAAATGGATACAGAAGGAAACTCCAAGGATGGAAAACTGGAAGAAGGAGGGATTTGGGTGGGGTTATCGAGCGTAGAAACGATCATGGTTTAGGATTGGGGACGATTGGAGATGGTGGTGAACAGTTGGCTTGATGACCTGGTGAGAAGAATAAGATTGTAGTTAAAAACTAAATTGCGTACATTGTTTAAAAACAGTGGCTCAAGATAAAAACAAACAAACATTTATTTGGGTGGAATCGATTGATATTTCATTCAAAATCCTAACAAAATATCCTTCAAAATCCTAACGCTATTCTTATACCTGCTTGTTCTATGAAATATCTGGGAGATTTGGAGTGCATTTATCTGAGTATAATGTGTCTCATCATACTTATAATTGGGCAACCACTGTCTGAACTCGAGGTTTTTTTTGTCTCACTCAGAAGGGGATGTGAGACGATTGCAATGCCCCTGTGTGTCTGTCTGTCTCTGTGTGTCTGTGTGTCCACGTCTACCTGTTTTCACTTTTAAAATGGTTCTCTGCAACTGCGTGTCTGATCGATGCAAAACTTTGAACATTGGAGGGACTTTCCCATGGAGAATATTTGATTACTAACTCTGACGACAAAACGTTTTGGCAGCCATATTTGATTAAAGCGGAAAAAACCTCTGAATGAAAAAAATAAAACTTGGTGTATGTCATCAACTCCCGATGGGGTTTATTAGGTGATAACGATGATGTCATTGGTCATGTGGTATTCTAGCCATAATTTGTTGAATTGAAATCTTTAACTGAAAAATCTGAAACTTCATGTATCTGATCAATGACACAATGAGAATGTACACAACCCATGCCGATAGACTATGTGACATAATATGGTGCATGGATGATACGTGTATGTGGGCTATAATAGAAGTTGGCCATAATAGTAGTGTTCAGGTAACATTGGTATTTTTGCTGAGCATGAACGCGCGAGGCAAGACGAGGTGCTCTATTAGTGCAGTTCTAGTTTAACATTTGTTTCTGAGCCTGGTGTTGGCTTAGCGGTTAGGGTGCCGGCTTGGGATCCTAGGATCCTGGGTTCGAATCCCGGTCGATCGCTGAATTAACGCCAGGGGGGTTGACTCAGCCTGTCATCCTTCCGAGGTCGGCAAATTGAGTACCAGCTTGCTGGGATGAATGCTCACGGTGTGTACCCCGATTTCGAATAGGTACACGGTATCCCTGCGCATCGTAAGAGCGTGACCAAGGGTTGGCGTCAGGAAGGGCATCCGGCCATTAAAAAAACATTGCCTCAAACAGGGAATCATGATTGTCATGGGGCCCGCAAGGCTAACCCCCACTGTAGCTGGGAAAATGGCCTTAAAAAACGATCATTCATATTCATTTTATATTAGGAACTCAAGTAGTTTGAAGGTGTACAGTTTACAATTTGCTCGAGATCTGGACAGATTTTCTGAATGTGTAAGTTCCACTTTAAATCCATTAAAATACAAAACCCTGAGATTTTAAGGTGTTGAACCTCCTCAAGTGGTACTGTTTGCAAAGTCACCTGTGGCATCTGAGGTGGGTTTTCCATCAAACAAACATGCATGCGGTAACATTTTTCTACATTCAAATTCATGTTATTGTTGAACCAATTTTGAAAGTTGGTGAGGACATCTTGCTTAGTTGTTACTGGTTGTGTCTGCCTCTTGTGTTTTCAACTATTTTCCTATAATCGACATACCGGTACTTATAAACCAAAATGGGTTCTGATACCTGTTCCACTTGAGCCAATGCATCATCGATCTGAACCAGAAGACACAGGGGGCCCAACTTGATACTTTGAGGTATACCACCCATAAGGATCTTACTTTCTGCCAAGGTACCTTTGTATCATACACTCTTAACTTATTTGGTTCAAGAAACTACAGATCCAAAGAATTAAAGCTTGTCTAACATTTAGGTTTTTGTCGATCACATATCAGTGCTCATAAATAGGTGTGATTGAACCACCTTTAGAGGCCATTTTTCCCCGTACTCGAGGAACTTTATACCTCGAGGTACTTTATTACGTACCCGTAATAAAGCGTTTGCCTTTGAAGGCACCGTGGTCCCCTTTTTGAACTTTTCAGGCACCGTGGTCCCCTTTTTGAAGCAATGTTTTATGGCTGAATGCCCTTCCTGCCACCAACCCTGTTAGTCGCCTCTTGCGACACACAGGGAATTACCAGAGAACTGGTACTCAATTTGCCGACCACAGAAGGATGACAGGCTGAGTCAATCCCCCTGGCGTTAATTGAGCGATCAACCGGGATTCCAACTCAGGATCCCAGGATCCCAAGCCGGCACCCTAACCGCTAAGCCAACACCAGATTATACAAATATTAAGTGTGACATGCTGTTCATATCTCACACACACACACCAGATCACACAATCAAGATTGGGTTGCTTCGCCGTAAGTAAAACATCAGGAATATTGTTGTTTACAGCTGTTAGCAAACATAAACTCGGCAGTGCAAAACAGCAAGATTGGGCCAATTGGCCTTCTCTGGTCCTTGATTAAGGTCGTACAGGATTGTGCGACCACTCATTACACTCTTAGCCCTGCGAAGACTGTGGACCCTTTGTACAGTACACTAATTTCTATTCTGCATACACAATGCAATTATTTAAATGCATTTGGTTAGATTCCGAACAGCATCGCAGCTAACGCATTAATGATGCGACAACATCAGAAAAACATGACGCCAAATGTTGCAAAAAAAACTTAGTTTGTACGGTTTTTAAAACATCATTGAAACGTCATTGTATAACATTAACTTTATAACATTTTTAAACGTTAAAATATAATAAATTAATATCAAGAATGTGGAAATATTTTTTTCAACGTTTTAAACATGCAAAGTTTTCTCATGTTTTTCCCATGTTTTTAAAACAAAATTATTTTCCTAAAAATGCTTCCATAAGCTACAAAATAATGTTTTCGATAACAATAAGCTACGACCCACCTTGCTTGATCTTGATCGGACAAAGTGCCATTATTTCATGTTTTTATATCAATTTCATTAAGTTTTTCCTTTCTGAAAGTTTCCTTCTGTATCCATGTTGTCCACCCCATGCATCCTTTCCTGCCCCCCATTCCTCACCACACCCATTGTTTGTCCAGGACTCCCTCTATATTGGCCTTCAACTCTGCTGTTGGTGTTCCCCCTCTCTTCTGTGCCTTTTGGCCTGTTGCGTCCTGATTCTTTCAGTGTACCAGCTTTTCCACGAGCCTCGATTATGGAAACCAAAAAAGGCTTTTATTCTGACATTCATATTCAACGTTTGAATTTTTTTCTGGGGAAATGGCTTTGCCTTTGGGGGAAAAAAAACCACAACCACAATTGTTCCTGGTTGGTGCCCTCCCAATATTAAAAAAACAGGAAGGAGCATTTTTTTGCATCATGAGATACTTAAAAAAGGTTTTCGCATTTGGAAATAGCCATGTTAATGAAAAAAAGGGTGCATCCAAACCTTGTACTACAAGCAACCCTGTCAATATCATAGCAATTATAAGGCTGGACTATTTTCCCAAAGAATGCAAATTACTTTTTTTCTATTCTCAGTGCTGGAGCAATAAAAATGCAATAAAATATTAAAAGTACCAGAGCAATAAGAAAAAGTACTGGAGCAATAAAATATTTTTATGACAGTTTTGGCTGATGTTGCAATAGCTCCCTCGATTAAAATAATATTTCTGTTATTCTTCAATATTACCTCTCCAGAAAGTTTTAATCTCAAGTATATATATATATACACAAAGAATTAAGTTAAGCACCCCTACACAACGAATTAAGGTAAGCACCCCCTAATATATATTCTTTGTGTATATGTATACATTGGCATATATTCTAAGGTATGTGAGATCAAATAATGATTGGTATGACATTAGCAATTATCCATTGATGAAATTGAGTGATCAAAGTGAAAAAAAGTGATTGGTTGAGTCAGTGATCCGATCACGTGGGTCCTACACACGTTATTGACGCAAAGATCGCTAGAGGTCTTCTCAGAACAATGACTGTACGTTAGAAAACATAAACGTCATCCACACTGTCCATGATGGACCTATAGCTCCATACTTAAATTGAGGTGAAAATATGCCTAAAATTCCCAAAAAATTTCACCTTAAATTATTCAGAATAAAATATTGAAAACGGCATGATTGTTATGTTTTTATGTGACCATAATATCACTTCTCCAGAAAATATAGCAATATCATGGGTATATTACACTGTTTTGACGACAACAAACTTGTAATGTGCGAGGTTGTAAAAAAACGGGGGGGGGGTGCTTAACTTAATTCTTTGTGTATATATATAACTCGTTCCTACTCACCCAGTGCATCCAGTAAACTCTGGTTTCTCTCTGAATGATGCCACACCTTTTCTTTCAATGTCATGAATTGTGAAAAGTCCTGCAAGCACAACTTCTCCTGCTTTAGCAACTGTAAAGTGACCACTTAAAGGCGGACACAGCATTCGTGTTGCAACCGGATAATACAGCGACATGAACATTATACATTGAAAAAAATAAGGGATCAGCATTGAGCTATCGGAGCAGCAAAATGAACTTA
>NC_136261.1:67569290-67599290 GCF_964187855.1 Myxine glutinosa | reverse complement strand
GCCGGATATACGCGGCCCCGCGCCGGATGTGACGTCAGATGCGCCTCAGCTTGGAGAAAGAACGTCGCCTTCCGAGCGCTGTGACCTCCCTGCATCTCTGGACCGGACCGAGTCGATTCTGCCTTGAGCCAAGAGTGCACCTTGAGCCATCGACTGCCTGCCTTTCCTTGCCATCAATCCCCGTGTGAGTCAGCATTTTGTCCCGTTTATCTGTCGTCTGTTGGGGTTAATATAAGAGTGTGTCTAAGTGCTTGTCTTTCTATGCTGTCCCTCTTGTAGTTGTAATCTAACCTTCCGCCTTAATATAACCTCCTCCGGAGGTCTTGAGAACTGAACCCCTGGTGTCGTATTGTGTTATTGTAATCCAGCCGGGTGTCTTCTTTTTCTTATTGAGCCAGCATCGCGCGACTAGTCAACGTTCGGGCACAATCGGGTAACTTGTGCAGACGTGGTCATACCATAAAACCGCTCGGTAAATAACATCCAAGCCACGTCTGCAACAATTGGTGTCAGGAGTGGGATTCGAACCCGGGACTAAATTTATTAGGCCCAAATTTGTAACAGTTAGAATCGATTTGGAGCGCGTTTCCCGCGCGAAATTATAACGGCGAAATTTGAATTTGTTTTACGAAAATAAAAAAATAAAAACCGAATTTTGAAAGTCGCGCTATGGCGGATCAAGACAGCTGGGGTCCGGTAGAGGAGAGAGAGGTAGGGTCGATCCAGGACCAAAATGAGGGACAGGAGGAGAGCGAAGCAGTGAGGGCGGCAGGTTCGCAAAATAGCGCCGTCACGCACGAAGAAGCGGGCGCGCAAAATGGCGCCTCGCTCATCACCGCGCCAGCGACCGTGGCAGCGCCCCCGGTGGATTTGAACTTGTTTTTTATGCAAATGAAGGCCCTTATGGACAAGAATAATGAAGAAATGGAAAGCAGAATAATGATGGGAATGAGGGCTGATAGGGAACAAATGGGGAACCGGATGGATGCTCAGAGTGAGCAAATGAGGGTTAATAGTGAGCGATTAGAGGGCCAAATGGGGGTAATGAGGGACGAAGCGAGGGGTACCGGTGAGGGGTTAGACAACGGGATAAAAGAAGTAAAACATGGGTTAACGGGGGTAGAAAACAGAATGGCCGCTCAAGAGAATCAAATGGAAGGGATGCAAAAAGGGTTAGAGGGGTTAGAAAACAGTATGGAAGGCAAATTGAGGGACATGAGGGACCAAGCGGAAAGGGAAGTTAACCAAATGGGGCAGCAGATAGAGGGGGTCAGAATGGGGGTAGAAGCCAAACTGGATGCTCACAGGGAGGAAATGGAGCAGATGAGGGTGGCATCTGGGCAGGAGATGCAAGTGATGGGAGAAGAGATCAGAAGAGGAGTGAGTGAGGAGGTCGGAGGAGTGCGCGAGGAGGTGAGGCACTGTAAGGAGCGCATGGAGAAGGAGGTGAGAAAGGGGACTGTAAAATTGCAAGGGGGTATAGAGGAGTTGACGCTGGGAGTAGAACAACTGACAGTGGGACAAAAGGAGTTGGGGGAACAGGTAAAGAAGAACACAGCGGTAATAGAGGGGTTAAAATCGACGCAGAAGGAGATGAAAAAGGACGTAGGGGTAATTAAAAAAGAGTGTCAGACGGTACATGAGGACTTGACGAAAAAAATGAACAAAGTGGTAGAGGTGATGGAGGTTAAAGAGCGGGAGGTGCGGGAGCACATAGAAAAAAATAAAGTGGAGTTAGAGGAAGAACTTAAAGGGGCGCACGAGGAGATGAAGGAGGTGAAGCAGAAATTAGAAGAAGTGGAAGAGGGGGTGAGCGAAATTAATAAGCGACGGAGAGAGGATAAGAAAGAGATAAAAGAGGAGGTAAAAGAATTGGTCCAGAGTCTGTGTTCGGATCGTGATGATGTGCTCATTAACCGGATGAGGGATTCGCAGGTGATGGAGGAGAAGCGAAGAGAAAGAGGACCCGGTGTAAGTGGTGACCAATATGGTCGTGCGTATGATGCGCCAGGGGATTTAATAAGCTTGGGGGTCGAGATGGACCCGGGTGTTCGTGAGAGGCCGTTGGTGAAGTGTGCGACAGGTCTGGTGTGCGAAAAAGGAGGTGTGCAAGAAAGTCCGACTCTGGGGTGTGTGAGGAAAAAGTGCGTGCCAAGGAGTGAGTGTGCTGGCGAGAGTGAGTCGGTCGTAGCACATGTGCGAGGGAGCACATGGAAGCGTGGTGTGGTGAGTGTTACAGAGGGCGTAACGGGAGAGTGTGCGCGAGAAAGGTGTGTGACGGACAGGTGCATGAGGAAAGAGTGCGCTGTCAGAAGTAAGGAAGAGTGTCCACCTGTGGTGAGTGTTACAGAGGGTGTAACGGGAGAGTGTGCGCGAGAAAGGTGTGTGACGGACAGGTGCATGAGGAAAGAGTGCGCTGTCAGAAGTAAGGAAGAGTGTCCACCTGTGGTGAGTGTTACAGAGGGTGTAACGGGAGAGTGTGCGCGAGAAAGGTGTGTGACGGGCAGGTGCACGAGGAAAGAGTGCGCTGTCAAGAGTAAGGGTGAGTGCGCTGTCAAGAATGGAGGTGAGAGTAGTGAGAGTGACATGGAGCGTGAGTTAGTTGTGACAGGTGAGAGAGGATGTACACCTGGGATGGAAGGATGCACACCCGGAATGGTAGAGCGTGAGTGGGAATGCACGCTGGAGTTGGTGGTGAGGCACGTGGTTGGGTGTGCGAATGAGGGCACACCTGTGATTGTCACAGAGGAGGTGACCGAGGAGGGGGCGCGAAGCGGTGTATTGGTGAGGTGTGCGAACAACGAATGTGTGCCAAAGTGTTCGGTGGTCAGGTGTGTGACCAAGGCTGTGAGTGGAATGGGTGTACCTGGGTGTGTAAGGAAAGGTACGAGGAGCATGGGCACGGCGGGATGTGTGAGCAAGGAACGGGCTGCGGGGTGTAAGCGTCCAGGTGAAGCATCGACGTTAGACGGGAAAGAGTTTAGAACGACTTATAGCCGAATCGGGCCCTCGGTGCGTGCTGGGCCTCGCTTTGAACGGCCGCGTCCGTGCTCCACTAGGCGGAGCGGGCAGCCCGATAGGAAGGGTCGTTATGGCGACCACGTTTTGTTGAGACGTGCCGGCAGGTCGAGATCGGGACATTGGATGGCTCCACGCCGAGGTGATGCGTGGGATCTCGGCCCGGGTAAGCCCCCGTCCCTGCACCGAGTGCCGGACGCATCCAGCCGCTGGCACAAAACAACCAGCATCCATTGCTTGGCTTTACGAAGCCGGGCTTTGGACAGGGATTGGCGCACCGCGAGGTATTAGTGAGTCGACTGGGTGATGAGGTTAGTGTTTTGGGCCCAAAATTAGAGAAAAACAAAATTTGATGATTGGCAAGGGATTGGCAGTAGTGATTGGCAGATAATGGTACAGTGATGGGCAGTGATTGGCAAATTTTTAATTTGTTGAAATTTCATGTGCAAAATTGGTAGTGAGAGACCCCCGATGTGGTGGGATGGCATCCCTGCCACCCTTCCCATGTGGGGGCAAAGGAGCAATAGTTTATGGGGTGTATGGCAGTGAAAACTAGCCCGGGTGGGTTAGGTTATATTGTAGGGATCTAGAAGAGATTGGCATTAGGTAACGTTAAGTTTAGTTAGTGACTGATACCTGTAGTGGGGACGCAGGTAGATTAGTATGGATGATAATGACGTGGGAGCGCAATAGTTAAAGGGACGACTGGGAAGAGCAAGTTTCAGAAGGGAGTAGTTAGCTGAGATGATGCTGTGTGTGTGAGGATTGAACAAGTGTGATTGCACAGGTGTGCAACTGGACAGGTGTGTGGAGCAGTGTATGAGTAGTGAGTGTGTGGATCAGCGCGAATGCGCTTGGGGAGAGAAGGGTGCAGGTGGCACCAGGTGTGAGAGCACAGGTGTGCAACTGGACAGGTGTGTGGAGCAGTGTATGAGTAGTGAGTGTGTGGATCAGCGCGAATGCGCTTGGGGAGAGAAGGGTGCAGGTGGCACCAGGTGTGAGAGCACAGGTGTGCAGGTACAGGTGTGTGGAGAGAGTTGGAGTAAGTGGTACGGAGTGGTGTGCATGGTGCGAAGGTGTGGATGGGGGAAGAGTGGACCCCTTTCACGAGTACCCGGGGCGGGTAGTGTAAGTGTTAGGTAGAGGGTACAGGTAAATTGTGGTTGGATATTGGCATCTGTGGTGCGGTTGCAGAATGGTGTTGTGGATGGGTGCATTAGTGTTGTGGAAATGGCTGGGCGTGTAGCCTGTTAGTGTGTGTAGTTGGTTGGGCACTCCACCACTGTGAGGATGTCGGCCAGGTGAGGCCGCAGGTGGGCTCTGGGAGCCGGTAGAGTTGTGGATGGGGCCCGAGGATCCGGAGGATGGACCCGGGTAGCCCAGTGCCAGAGAGGGCACCGAGTGGGGAGAGTGCCAGAGGGCCTTCCCCAGGTAGTTAGGTTAGGGTAAGGAGCAGGTAAGCTCGGAGGCAACCGCAGTGGTGGAGGTGTGCAGGTGGGTAGACCCACTGGGAGAGGTACACGCCACAGCCCAGAAATTGTGCGAGGGCACCGGGAGATGAATCGGGGGAGTGAGACCCCAAATTGAAGAGCACCACAGTTTGGCCAATAGGAATTGGTTTTTAGAACCCATAGTGTAAGAGGGCCAATGGTTTGGCCGGAGAAAGACCCCGGGTAGTGTAAAGTTGTAAAGTCATTTAGGAAATAGTTAGGATTGATGAACCTGTCGCACCATACGCAGCCACTTACCTGTGGTGATGATGATGACTCCACACCTGTGTTTTCTTTGTTTTGTGTTGCAGGAAGTAAGAATTGTTGTGAGGATTTGTGAGACGCATCACGACGTGGATGAGACATTGGGGTGATTCCATCTCTCCCTCCCTAGGAGGGACTGATGATGAATTGGTAATGGCAAATTATGATGTTGAGTTGGAGATGGCAAATTTTGATGAGAGTTGAAAATGGCAAATTTGATTGGTTAGGAGGGAGAGAAGACGAATTTGGTATATGGGAGGAACGGGGAAGACAGTAGGGATGTTTGTTGATTTGTAAAGTAGATGTTTATGGGTAGTGTTGTGTTGTGTGGATACAGTAAGGGGTAAGGGAGGGGCCATGTAGGTTACCTGGTGGGGGGGGGGGCGTACGATAGGAACGTACCTGTCTCACCTGGTTCCCATGTGCCCCCAGTGTGCATCACCTTACATTGCGTGCACTTTTGCGCCCTTACCACCTTACTCACTTGTTTCTTCTTTTGTCTCCCACCTCCGAGGATCTGGCTTTGGGGTAGAGAGAGAGGAGAGAGAGGTGCTGGCTGCGCAGTTGTGGGCCTGCACTTTCGCTGTTTGCTGCCGGGATCGATACACCATATGGACCGCAATGTTTGTGGCCACCCACAATGGACCGCAGTTCGTTTGCGGCCAAGCACCACCCGGGGATGGACCTATGGATCAACGTGGCACCTATGCCATACAGGTGAACCACTAATAGTTAACACCACCAAGTGCACCACAAGAAGAGCAAGAGACACCTGCAGGGTTAGGGGTTGTCGAATTTATTTTTATTCCAATGAACAATGGTGACTGCACCGATTGGTGGTGGGGTGGTGCTGTTGATGCTCGGGAAGGGTGCTCTGCACGTTATTAAAGGCCGTCGGCCACAGAGCACTCGTGGGTTGGTGTATCGATGTTGGCAAGCGCGCTCTCTCTATGCATAACATCTGCATGTGTTCCTCCAAAAACAGGTCCTGGATCGTAGTGTAAATAGCAGCGTAGTCTTGTAAATAATGCTCCCTACCGGCTGTATGTTTAGTTTGAGGATTCTTTCCGGATTCGGTTATCCTGTGGGTGTGTTTCTGTGAGGAGAAGGGTGCAACGTCGCAGGGGGACATATTTACTCATTTGTGAATATCTGTAAAACTGTCGCACTCAGGGTAGAGTTAATAGTAGAGGGAACTACATTGCGTGCCACACTAAAGTAGGTAAAAATTTATCGGGTCGGGACGCCCCGAGGGTAGAGAAGGGTGCAATGTTGCGAATATGGAATTTGGCCTCCATATCCGCTTGTAAATATTCCCCTATTTTCTCCAATACTCCCCAACTTTCCCCAATCCCCCATTCCCTAGTCCCATTGCATGTAAACAACAATCAGTAGAGCCGACCTTCCCCTTATTCCCCCATTAAATGTCGTGCCCAGGTCCACCGCACCACACGTAGACAACTTTCGGACATCTTCCTAGTTATTCTTAATCTATGTCAGTTAAGGCCTCGTTTCCATTAATTATGACTCTTCGTTGCACCAGAATGTGATTATATGGCATCAGTAGTGAGTTTAGGACCTTTCCCATACCTCCTCCCATCTTCTTCCCCAAACAACAACAATAACAACAACTACAACAACAATTACAACTACAACTACGACTACAACAACAGAGGGGCGGGGAGTGTGCGTCCTCACACCGGCTCGGTTACCCGCCATGACCATGCGCTCCACGGCGTTACCCCGAAGGGGCTGGCTGTCAGCTCCTCGTCAGGGGCGGAGCCAGTAACCCCCCCACGCACCCAATGAGAAGCAACGTGCCGATTCCATCTGGGGCGGAGCTAACGAGCCGAGGGCGTGTCACTCCCCGCCGGATATACGCGGCCCCGCGCCGGATGTGACGTCAGATGCGCCTCAGCTTGGAGAAAGAACGTCGCCTTCCGAGTGCTGTGACCTCCCTGCATCTCTGGACCGGACCGAGTCGATTCTGCCTTGAGCCAAGAGTGCACCTTGAGCCATCGACTGCCTGCCTTTCCTTGCCATCAATCCCCGTGTGAGTCAGCATTTTGTCCCGTTTATCTGTCGTCTGTTGGGGTTAATATAAGAGTGTGTCTAAGTGCTTGTCTTTCTATGCTGTCCCTCTTGTAGTTGTAATCTAACCTTCCGCCTTAATATAACCTCCTCCGGAGGTCTTGAGAACTGAACCCCTGGTGTCGTATTGTGTTATTGTAATCCAGCCGGGTGTCTTCTTTTTCTTATTGAGCCAGCATCGCGCGACTAGTCAACGTTCGGGCACAATCGGGTAACTTGTGCAGACGTGGTCATACCATAAAACCGCTCGGTAAATAACATCCAAGCCACGTCTGCAACAATATATATATATATACACAACACAACAACAACATGCATTTTAAATGTGTGTGTGTATATATATATATATATATATATATATATTGTTGTGGAGATGAGGACTGTATTTTTTTGATTGTGTGCTGTACTATTATTATTATTGGTTATTCTGCGCCCCCCTACCTCCGGAGCTGTGTAAAGGTGAAAGGGCATCCCATAATTAGTCCACAAGCATACACGTCAGCCAAGTAATAGAATACCCCTGTTGATAGTTATCTCTTATTCTGTGTTCTAGGGTAAGGCTGTGTCTCCCATTAATTGAAGTACTCCATTGCACCAGTGAAAGAGAATAGATCCCCTTTCATTCCCATCCCCAAAACCTCCATTTCCTATCACATCCCCTTTCGTCATTGCTGAGCCCTCGATTTTCAATTACCTCCCCTCCAATAACCGCCATTGACCACGAGGCTCGAGTCGGGGAAGAAAGGCGTGTCTCCACCTCGTCATAGAGGGGAAGAGGGGCGTGCCCGCCCGTCGTCATCCAGGGCGGAGCCCGAGGGTCGCGCGACCAACCAGGGCCGAGGTGAGCACCCCGATGGGCGTGTCCAAAACGCCGGCGGCTTAATCGCTGGAGGCGCTATAAAAGGCGCGCACGGAAGTGAGTCGTGAGTTGGTCTGAGTTGGTTGAGAGTCGGTTGCCAGTAGAGGGTCCGTGAAGAGTTGGTCACAAAGAGTTGGTCACAAAGAGTTGGTCGTCAAGAAAGAGTCCTGAAGCTTGTGAGGGAAGGAGAGAGAACCCGTCACACCAACCCGCCAAGCTCCGCGTTGGCTCCACCAAGTGTTCACCTCCACCAAAGCTCCACCAAGCTCCGCGTTGGCTCCACCAAGCGTTCACCTCCACCAAGGCTCCACCAAGCTCCGCGTTGGCTCCACCAAGCGTTCACCTCCACCAAAGCTCCGCCAAGCTCCGCGTTGGCTCCACCAAGCGTTCACCTCCAGCCATCCACCTCCTGCCATTCCTGTCATTCCCCGCGTGAGTCTGTCTTCTGTTTGTTCTGTCCTGGGTTAATTAAGTCTGTATAAGCTAGTATTTTCCCTGTGTCACCTGCGTCTTATGTGCTTGTAAATAAACGTGACTGCTTTCTTTTTGCTTGTGTGTAAATAGTCAATAAATTCAGTAGTATTTCCAAACCTTTCTTTGCCTTCGTTTTCCTCTTTGCATTCGTCGCCTTTGTCTTTTCCCTATTGACAAGCTGCAGTGCGACCCGGCCAACGTTTGGGTGGAATCGGGTGAGTCGGGGATCCTGTTAGGTCGCGGTAATACACCACCGCTCGGTAAATAACATCTTAATCCGCGATCAGTAACAATTGGTGTCAGGAGTGGGATTCGGGGCCCGAACCAAATTTTTAAAACATCTAGAAAAAAAAAATTTGGTCAAAATTTGGAGTGGTGAAATTTGTTTTGTTTTACAAAAACCCGAATTTTGAAATCGCGCCATGGCTGGTCAAGGCGACGGGATGCCGGTGGGAGAGCTAGAGGAGGGGTTAGGAGTAACCCAGGATCAAATGGAGGGGAGCAATGAGGAGGCGGTTGAGGGGGTATCGGGCGCACAAGATGGCGTCCTCGCGCACATGGTTGTTGCGGCACCAAATTTAGCCGCGCCCATGGTCGCGGTAGCCGAACCCGAGATGCCAATGGATTTGAACCTGTTTATGAAACAGATGATGGCCTTTATGGTAAAAACAGACGATAATTTCAAAGGGATGGAAAACAGGATAGGGGGCCAAATGGGGGTAATGGGAAACCAAATGGGGGTAATGGGGAACCGGATGGATGCTCAGAGTGAGCAATTGGGAGTAATGAGGGACGAAGCGAGGGGTACCGGTGAGGGATTAGACAAGAAATTTGAGGGGTTAGACAATGGGATAAAAGAGGTGAAAAATGGGTTAACGGGGTTAGAAAACAGGATGGAAGGCA
Organism: Myxine glutinosa; assembly: GCF_964187855.1. Classification (NCBI taxonomy): domain Eukaryota; kingdom Metazoa; phylum Chordata; class Myxini; order Myxiniformes; family Myxinidae; genus Myxine; species Myxine glutinosa. Next base: position 67,590,191 of record NC_136261.1, on the reverse strand, counting down.
AATTGCGGGAAATAGGGGAACAATCTGCCAGGGAAATCAAACAAATGGGAGAGCAGATAGAGGAGGTAAAAATCGGGGTAGAAACCAAATTGGATGCTCAGAGGGATGAATTGGGACAGATGAGGGTGGCATCTACAAAAGAGACGGAGGAGATACGACGAGGTATAAGTGAGGAGGTTTCGGGGCTACGCGAGGAGGTAAAGCGAGGTGAGAAGCGTATGGAGAAAGAGGTGAGAAATAATACGGCAAAGTTACAAGGGGGAATAGAAGATCTGACGGAGGAGGTGGAACAGCTGATGGAGGGACAAAAAGAACTAGTGGAGCAGGTTCAAAAGAACACTGCGGTACTAGGAGGGTTAAAGGCGACACAAAAAGAAATTAAAAACGAATTAATAGCGACGCAGAGGCAATGTCAGATGGTACGTGAGGAACTGACAATGAGGGTGGACGAGGTGACAGAGATAATGGAGACAAAGGACCGGCAGGTGAGGATGCACATAGAGACGGTCACGGTAGCCTTAGAGGACGAACTTGAGGAAACGCACCGAGAAATAAAAGAGGTTAAACAAAAATTAGAGGAAGTGGAAGAAGAGGTGAGTGAAATTAAGAAGAGACGGACAGAAACTAAGAGAGAAATCCAGGAGGAGGTAATGGAATTGGTGCAAGGTCGGTGCTCAACTCATGATGTGATGCTCACTAACCAAATAAAGAGTTTGCAGGTGGCAAAGGAGGTGCGACAACGAGGTACGGAGGTGAGTGGCAATGTATATGACGTGAGGAAAGCTTCAGTCGGCTTGGGGATTGGTTTGGATCCGGGTGTTCGTGAGAGGCCGTTGGTGAAGTGTGCGACAGGTCTGGTGTGCGAAAAAAGAGGTGTGCGAGAATGTCCGACCATGGGGTGTGTGAGGAAAAAGTGCACGCCAAGGAGTGAGTGTGCTGTCGAGAGTGAGTCGGTAGTAGCGCGTGTGCGAGGGGGTACATGGAAGCGCGGTGTGGTGAGTGTTACGGAGGAAGTAACGGGAGAGTGTGCACAAGAGTGTGTGCGAGAAAGGTGTGTAACGGACAGGTGCATGGGGAAAGAGTGTGCTGTCGAGAGTAAGGGTGAGTGCGCGACCGAGAGTGGAGGTGAGAGTAGTGAGAGTGACACGGAGCGTGAGTTGGTTGTGACAGGTGAGCGAGGATGTACACCTGGAATGGAGGATGCACACCTGGAATGGTAGAGCGTGAGTGGGAATGCACGCTGGAATTGGTAGTGAGGCACGTGGTTGGGTGTGCGAGTGAGAGCACACCTGTGATTGTCACAGAGGAGGTGACCGAGGAAGGGGCGCAAGGAGGTGTGTTGGTGAGGTGTGCGAGCGACGAATGTGTGCCAAGGTGTTCGGTGGTCAGGTGTGTGACCAAGTCGGTGAGCGGAATGAGTGTACCGAGGTGTGTAAGAAGAGGTACGACGAGGAGCATGGAAACGGCTGCATGTATGAGCAAGAAAGGGGTAGCGTATGCGCGTAAGCATCCAGGTGAGGCATCGACGGTAACCAGGTTAGAGGTTAGAACGACTTATAGCCGAATCGGGCCCTCGGTGCGCGTCGGGCAGCTTAGCGTGCCGCGAGGACCAGCGGGGATCCGAACCACGGCGGTTTCGAAAGAACCGCCGTACGCGATCCACGCTGTGCCTCGCTTGGAACGGCCGCGTCCGGGCTCCACTAGGCGGAGCGGGCAGCCCGATAGGAAGGGTCGTCATGGCGACCACTTTCTATTGAGACGTGCCGGCAGGTCGAGATCGGGACATTGGATGGCTCCACGCCGAGGTGGTGCGTGGGATCTCGGCCCGGGTAAGCCCCCGTCCCTGCACCGAGTGCCGGACGCATCCAGCCGCCGGCACAAAAGAACCCGCGTTCATTGCTCGGCTGTACGAAGCCGGGCTGTAGACGTGAATTGGCGCACCGAGAGGATGTAATAAGTAGACGGGTGATGAGGTTAGTGTTTTGGACCCGAAATGAGAAAAAGGCGAAATTTGATGATTGGTACGGTGAAAGGCAGAATTTTTGATTGGTTGGATTTAGGTGTGCGAAATTGATAGTGAGAGACCCCCGATGTGGTGGGATGGCAAATCCACCATCCCTCACAGACAGGTGGGGCAAATGCGTAGTAGTTTATGGGGTGTATGGCAGTGAAAACTAGCCCGGGTGGGTTAGGATATATCGTGTGTAGGGCCCTAGAAGATGACATTAGGTAACGTTAAGGTTTAGTTAGTGACTGATACCTGTAGTGTGGACGCAGGTAGATTAGTGTGGATGATAATGACGTGGGAGCGCAATAGTGTAAAGGGACGACTGGGAAGCGCAAGTTTCAGAGGGGAGTAGTTAGCTAAGATGATGCCGTGTGGTTGAGGATTGAACAGGTGTGATTGCACAGGTGTGCAACTGAACAGGTGTGTGGAGCAGTGTATGAGTGAGTAATGGTGAGGTGTGTTGTGTTGACCAAATGGTCCAGGAAGAGGAGGAGGGTGCAGGTGGCACCAGGTGATTGCACAGGTGTGCAACGACAGGTGAATGGAGGACAGGTGTATGGAATAAATGGTATGGAGTATTGGAATGGATGGTCGTGGAGTGAGTATGGTGGAAATTGTGGAGTGGAGTGGATGGTGCGAAGGTGTGAATGGGGGAAGAGTGGACCCCCATCACGGATACCCGGGGCGGGTAGAGTAAGTGTTACGTAGAGGGTACAGGTAAATTGTGGTTGGATATTGGCATCTGTGGTGCGGGTGAAAGAATGGTCTTTGGATGGGTGCATTAGTGTTGTGGAAATGGCTGGGCATGTAGCCTGTTAGTGTGTGTAGTTGGTTTGGGCACTCCACCACTGTGAGGATGTCGGCCAGGTGAGGCTGCAGGTGGGCTCTGGGAGCCGGTAGTTGTGGATGGGGCCCGAGGATCCGGAGGACGGACCCGGGTAGCCCAGTGCCAGAGGGCACCAAGGGGTGACAGAGCCAGGAGAGGGCCTTCCCCAGTTAGTTAGGTTAGGGTGAGGAGCTAGGTAAGCTCGGGTGGCAACTGCAGTGGTGGAGGTGTGCAGGTGGGTAGACCTGCTGGGAGAGCTACACGTCGCAGCCCAGAAATTGTGCGAGGCACCGGGAGAGGAATCAGGGGAGTGAGACCCCAAATTGAGAAGCACCACAGTTTGGTCAATGGGAATTGGTTTTTAGAACCCATAGTGTAAGTTGGCCAATGGATTGGCAGGGAGAGACCCCGGGTAATGTAAAGTGTGTTAATGTCATTTAGAAAGTAGTTAGGATGAAGTCTCCTCACACCATCTGCATCCACTCACCTGAGGTGACAGGTACTCCGCACCATGACATGTTTTGATTATTTTTACTGTGCAAATGTTTGGATTGTGAGACGCATCATGACGTGGGTGTGAAATTGTGCGTAATTCCATCTCTCCCTCCTTATGAGGATTGATGACGAATTGGGTGATGGCAAATTTTGAAGTAGAGGGATTGTGGAGACGAATTTGGTATAAGGGAAATATGGGGAAGACGTGACAGTAGTGACGAATTTGTAAATGTGTAGATTTTTGTACATATGGGGTAAGGGCAAGGGTAGGGTAGGTGACAGGGGGGTGACGTACGGTAGGGACGAGCTTTCTCACTTCGCCCTCCGTACGCATTTCGCCTTGCATTGCCTTATTGATGTGTACCCTTGTGACCTTACCCCTCGCTCAATTGTCTCTTTTGTCTCCCACATGACCTGTGCGCCATTGGGCGCTGAGGGGAGCGTGCGTGGGTCGGCCATTGTGCGCCCGAAATTCCCAGAACCAGCTGTCTGCATCGATGCACCACATTATGGACCACATGTCTGTGGCCGAGCACCACTTATGGACCCCATGGGTTGGGGCATGGCCCCTCTGCTGGAACCGGCCATGAGGGCCCGAAATCTTGCTGGCGGACCTTGGCCACAGGGCACCGATGCCCCACAGGTGAACCACACTAGTCGGCCCTGTGGGCCATAAATAAAATAAATAAAAAGGACACATTGGGTGCAAGTTTTAATACAAATAGGCCGCCAGTAAGGAAAGCAAAAGAATGACAACATCTGGAAGAACAAATAATAATCACCAGCAGAGGGAGCCGAAGAGCAAGAGATCACCTGCAGGGTTAGGGGTTGTTTGGTTCTTTTTATTCATGAACAGTGATGACTGTGCACCGATTGGTGCTTGAGGGTGCTTTGGTGCGTTTTTGGGTGCTTTAATGGGGCATTGATGCAGAGCAGACTGTCTCCCCGCCAGAAAGAACAATCACAGGTCCTGGGTTAGTCTTGTAAATAAAAGTAGCGTCAATTGTAAATAATGCTTCCCACCGTCAGTGTATAGTTTGAAGACCATTCCGCGATTCGGTTAACTGTGGGCGTAAGTCTGTTAGGCAGGGTGCAATGGAGCAGCGGGACACATTTATTTATGTTTTAAAACTGTCGCACTCAGGGTCAGGTTAAAAATAGAGGGAACTACACCTACGTGTCACACTAAAAATAAAAGTTGTAGGCCCGGGACGTGCCTAAGAGGAGGAGGGTGCAGTGTTGCGGAGATGAGGACTGTATTTTTTTGATTGTGTGCTGTACTATTATTATTATTGGTTATTCTGCGCCCCCCCTATCTCCGGAGCTGTGTAAAGGTGAAAGGGCATCCCATAATTAGTCCACAAGCATACACGTCAGCCAAGTAATAGAATACCCCTGTTGATAGTTATCTCTTATTCTGTGTTCTAGGGTAAGGCTGTGTCTCCCATTAATTGAAGTACTCCATTGCACCAGTGAAAGAGAATAGATCCCATTTCATTCCCATCCCCAAAACCTCCATTTCCTATCACATCCCCTTTCGTCATTGCTGAGCCCTCGATTTTCAATTACCTCCCCTCCAATAACCGCCATTGACCACGAGGCTCGAGTCGGGGAAGAAAGGCGTGTCTCCACCTCGTCATAGAGGGGAAGAGGGGCGTGCCCGCCCGTCGTCATCCAGGGCGGAGCCCGAGGGTTGCGCGACCAACCAGGGCCGAGGTGAGCACCCCGATGGGCGTGTCCAAAACGCCGGCGGCTTAATCGCTGGAGGCGCTATAAAAGGCGCGCACGGAAGTGAGTCGTGAGTTGGTCTGAGTTGGTTGAGAGTCGGTTGCCAGTAGAGGGTCCGTGAAGAGTTGGTCACAAAGAGTTGGTCACAAAGAGTTGGTCGTCAAGAACGAGTCCTGAAGCTTGTGAGGGAAGGAGAGAGAACCCGTCACACCAACCCGCCAAGCTCCGCGTTGGCTCCACCAAGCGTTCACCTCCACCAAAGCTCCACCAAGCTCTGCGTTGGCTCCACCAAGCGTTCACCTCCACCAAGGCTCCACCAAGCTCCGCGTTGGCTCCACCAAGCGTTCACCTCCGCCAAGCTCCGCGTTGGCTCCACCAAGCGTTCACCTCCAGCCATCCACCTCCTGCCATTCCTGTCATTCCCCGCGTGAGTCTGTCTTCTGTTTGTTCTGTCCTGGGTTAATTAAGTCTGTATAAGCTAGTATTTTCCCTGTGTCACCTGCGTCTTATGTGCTTGTAAATAAACGTGACTGCTTTCTTTTTGCTTGTGTGTAAATAGTCAATAAATTCAGTAGTATTTCCAAACCTTTCTTTGCCTTCGTTTTCCTCTTTGCATTCGTCGCCTTTGTCTTTTCCCTATTGACTAGCTGCGGTGCGACCCGGCCAACGTTTGGGTGGAATCGGGTGAGTCGGGGATCCTGTTAGGTCGCGGTAATACACCACCGCTCGGTAAATAACATCTTAATCCGCGATCAGTAACAATATATATATATATATATATATATATTTATATATATATATATATATTGTTACAGACGCGGATTAAAGATGTTATTTTACCGAGCGGTTGGTATTACCGCGTCCGAACAGTTACTCCCCGATTAGAACCCGATCCCGCCCAAACGTTGGCCGGATCGCACCGCAGCTGCTCAATGAGGGAAAAGACTAAAACGACGCAATGCAAAGAGGAAAAGGAATAAAACGAGAAGACGTACAGACGAGTAATGGGATTTATTATTTACACAAGCAAAAAGGAGCAATCAAGGTTTATTTACAACACATAAGACGCAGGTGACACAGTGCAAATACTAGCTTACAGTTATACAGACTTAACTTATTCCCAGGACAGAACAAACAAAGACACTGACTCACGCGGGGAATTGCAGAGTGAATTGCTGGAAGGAGGTGTGTGGCTGGAGGGGGGGGGGGGGGGCGGCACGGAGCTGGCTGGAGCTTGATCCCGCACGGGACGTCGGGCTGGACCTCGACGGCCGCTGATGCCACCGGGCCTGTCGTGTGCGCGGGATCACGGGTCGGAGCTGCTTGGTGGAGCCGATGCGCTGGTGGGGGGGTCTGGCGTGACGGGTTCTCTCCTCCTCACGCGCTCTTGCTCTGATGACCCAGCTCTTTTTCGTCCCTCCTTGTCTCAACTCAAAGTGCATCTCTCGTGGGAACACCCCCGCCGTGGGTTATATAGGCCCCGCCCCTCAACCTTTGCGAACCTCCCCCAAACGTTCTCTCCCCGCCCTCTCAAGCCAAACCCCTTGTTCATGGTTGGTCGAGTGGGGCTGGCTCACTCCTCCCCTCTCTGACGAGGTGGGGACCCGCCTTTCTTCCCCAACCCTGCCTCGTGGTCAATGGCGGATGAAGGGAAAACCGCCCAACATGCAGTTGGCAATGCGAATTGCAATTGACGAAAAGGGGGGAATGGAAGTGTTGGGAGTGGGAATGAAAGGAATCTATCTCTTTCACTGGTGCAATGGAGTATTTCAATTAATGGGAGACACAGCCTTACTCTAAAAACACATAATAAGAGATAACTATCAAACAGAGGTATTCTATTATTTGGCTGACGTGTATGCTTGTGGACTAATTATGGGATGCCCTTTCACCTTTACACAGCTCCGGAGGCAGGGGGGCGCAGAATAAACAATAATAACAATTCACACAATAAAAAAAATACACAGTTCTCATACCCGCAACACTGCACCCTCCTCCTCTTAGGCACGTCCCGGGCCTACAACTTTTATTTAGTGTGACACGTAGGTGTAGTTCCCTCTACTTTTAACCTGACCCTGAGTGCGACAGTTTTAAAACATAAATAAATGTGTCCCGCTGCTCCATTGCACCCTGCCTAACAGACTTACGCCCACAGTTAACCGAATTGCGGAATGGTCTTCAAACTATACACCGACGGTGGGAAGCATTATTTACAATGACGCTATTTTTATTTACAAAACTAACCCAGGACCTGTGATTGTTCTTTCTGGGGGGGAGACAGTCTGCTCTGCATCAATGCACCATTAAAGCACCTAAAAACGCACCAATACAAGCACCCAAGCACCAATCGGTGCAGTCACCATTGTTCAAGAGTGTTCAACAAAAATAAATTCAACAACCCCTAACCCTGCAGGTGGTCTCTTGCTCTTCGGCTCCCTCTGCTGGTTATTATTATTTGGTCTTCCAGATGTTGTCATTCTTTCATTTTCTTACTGGCGGCCTATTTGAACTGAAAAATGCACCCAATGTGTCCTTTTTATTTGATTTTATTTATAGCCCACAGGGCCGACTAGTGTGGTTCACCTGTGGGGCATCGGTGCCCTGTGGCCAAGGTCCGCCAGCAAGATTTCGGGCCCTCATGGCCGGTTCCAGCAGAGGGGCCATGCCCCAACCCATGGGGTCCATAAGTGGTGCTCGGCCACAGACATGTGGTCCATAATGTGGTGCATCGATGCAGACAGCTGGTTCTGGGAATTTCGGGCGCACAATGGCCGACCCACGCACGCTCCCCTCGGCACCCAATGGCGCACAGGTCATGTGGGAGACAAAAGGGGAAAGACAATTGAGCGAGGGGTAAGGTCACAAGGGTACACATCAATAAGGCAATGCAAGGCGAAATGCGTACGGAGGGCGAAGTGAGAAAGCTCGTCCCTACCGTACATCACCCCCCTGTCACCTACCCTACCCTTGCCCTTACCCCATATGTACAAAAATCTACACATTTACAAATTCGTCACTACTGTCACGTCTTCCCCATATTTCCCCTATACCAAATTCGTCTCCACAATCCCTCTACTTCAAAATTTGCCATCACCAAATTCATCATCAATCCTCATAAGGAGGCAGAGATGGAACATCAAAGCACAATGTCACACCCACGTCATGATGCGTCTCACAATCCAAACATTTGCACAGTAAAAATAATTAAACATGGCATGGTGCGGAGTACCTGTCACCTCAGGTGAGTGGATGCAGATGGTGCGAGGAGACTTCATCCTAACTACTTTCTAAATGACATTAACACACTTTACACTACCCGGGGTCTTTCCCTGCCAATCCATTGGCCACTTACACTATGGGTTCTAAAAACCAATTCCCATTGCCCAAACTGTGGTGCTTCTCAATTTGGGGTCTCACTCCCCCGATTCATCTCCCGGTGCCCTCGCACAATTTCTGGGCTGCGACGTGTAGCTCTCCCAGCAGGTCTACCCACCTGCACACCTCCACCACTGCAGTTGCCACCTGAGCTTACCTAGCTCCTCACCCTAACCTAACTAACTGGGGAAGGCCCTCTCCTGGCTCTGTCACCCCACTCGGTGCCCTCTGGCACTGGGCTACCCGGGTCCGTCCTCCGGATCCTCGGGCCCCATCCACAACAACTACTACCGGCTCCCAGAGCCCACCTGCGGCCTCACCTGGCCGACATCCTCACAGTGGTGGAGCGCCCAACCAACTACACACACTAACAGGCTACACGCCCAGCCATTTCCACAACACTAATGCACCCATCCAAAGACCATTCTTTCACCCGCACCACAGATGCCAATATCCAACCACAATTTACCTGTACCCTCTACCTAACACTTACACTACCCGCCCCGGGTATCCGTGATGGGGATCCACTCTTCCCCCATTCACACCTTCGCACCATCCACTCCACTCCACAATTTCCACCATACTCACTCCACGACCATCCATTCCAATACTCCATACCATTTATTCCAGACACCTGTCCTCCATTCACCTGTCGTTGCACACCTGTGCAATCATCCCTGGTGCCACCTGCACCCTCCTTTCTTCCTGGACCATTTGGTCATCACAATACACATCATCATCACTCACTCATACACTGCTCCATCCACCTGTTCAGTTGCACACCTGTGCAATCACACCTGTTCAATCACACCTGTTCAATCTTCAAACACACGGCATCATCTCAGCTAACTACTCCCCTCTGAAACTTGCGCTTCCCAGTCGTCCCTTTAAACTATTGCGCTCCCACGTCATTATCAACCACACTAAACTACCTGCGTCCCCACTACAGGTATCAGTCACTATCTAAACCTTAACGTTACCTAATGTCATCTTCGCTAGATCCCTATCAATATAACCTAACCCACCCGGGCTAGTTTTCACTGCCATACACCCCATAAACTATAGCGCATTTGCCCCACCGTCTGTGAGGGATGGTGGATTTGCCATCCCTCCACATCGGGGAGGTCCTACTATCAATTTTGTTCGTCCAAATCCAACAAATCAAAAATTTGTCATTTACTGCTAATCACCGTTAGTGGGGCGGCTTAGCCCAAATATTCAAAAGAATTGTGCATTTTGTGAAACAAGCACCAAATTTGGCACAAATGTACATTAATATGTTGCGAACATTTTCAGATATTGGGCCACTTGAAATTCCGTAATTTTTTTTTTCAAATTTTTTCAAATTTCGTAATTTCAAATTTTTCGGGTGACACCGTCACAATTTCGGTCTTCGAGGCCGGCCGATAGGCAAAGTGTGACCGGAAGGGACGAGGTTCTCCTGACCACGTGGCCCTCGATCTGGGAAGCGAGAGGCGTTCCATTAGTGGACGCGCCCCTCACGCCCGACTTTTGGGCGGCCCGGCAGGCCGTTTGTTTTGACGTTCCGTGACAGGCCCCGCACCCCCACCTCCGGGCCGACCGGAAGCTTGTGCTGAGTACATCATACCTGAACAACTCAGTGAGGCAGAACACAGCAGTGCACACCAGGGTGACCCCTTCAGTGCATAAACCAATTAACCTGTCCACTGCAGGGCATATAGAAATGAAGTTATTTTCTGCATATAATAATAATATAAGTTCAGTTCTATATAACAATTTCTGTTATCACCACTACCACTACAACTACCACTACTACAAGCTTTGTCTGGAATTTTGTGGACTAACAGACAAACAGACATACAGACAAGCTGGGATCAAAACATTACCTCCTTCCACCATTGAGTGTAGAGGTAAACATCATGGAAATTATATCATGCCCTAGATTTAATTCATGCTTACCCGTGTATTTGCTTCACTGGTTCACAAGGTCTTTTGCATACATGTAATTCAGACTCTCGTCTTCATTGCTGACCACACAATGTTCGCAACATATTAATGTACATTTGTGCCAAATTTGGTGCTTGTATCACAAAATGCACAATTCTTTTGAATATTTGGGCTAAGCCGCCCCACTATATCGGCCGGCCTCGAAGACCGAAATTGTGACGGTGTCACCCGAAAAATTTGAAATTACGAAATTTGAAAAAATTTGAAAAAAAAAATTACGGAATTTCAAGTGGCCCAATATCTGAAAATGTTCGCAACATATTAATGTACATTTGTGCCAAATTTGGTGCTTGTATCACAAAATGCACAACAGGTTTGCTATGCTGCTACACTACGTACCAATTATCAAATTTTGCTTTTTTTTCTAATTTCGGGGCCAAAACACTATCCTCATCACCCGTCTACTTATTACATCCTCTCGGTGCGCCAATTCACGTCTACAGCCCGGCTTCGTACAGCCGAGCAATGAACGCAGGTCGTTTTGTGCCAGCGGCTGGATACGTCCCGCATTCGGGGCAGGGACGGGGGCTTACCCGGGCCGAGATCCCACGCACCACCTCGGCGTGGAGCCATCCAATGTCCCGATCTCGACCTGCCGGCACGTCTCAATAGAAAGTGGTCGCCATGACGACCCTTCCTATCGGGCTGCCCGCTCCGCCTAGTGGAGCCCGGACGCGGCCGTTCCACGCGAGGCCCAGCGTGGATCGCGCACGGCGGTCCTTTCGAACCCGCCGTGGCTCGGATCCCCGCTGGTTCTCGCGGCACGCGAAGCTGCCCGACGCGCACCGAGGGCCCGATTCGGCTATAAGTCGTTCTAACCTCTAACCCGGTTACCGTCGACGCCTCCCCTGGATGCTTACACGCATACGCTACCCCTTTCTTGCTCATACCTCCAGCTGCTCCCATGCTCCTCGTACCTTTCCTTACACACCTCGGTACACTCATTCCGCTCACCGACTTGGTCACACACCTGACCACCGAACACCTTGGCACACATTCGTCGCTCGCACACCTCACCAACACACTTCTTCGCGCCCCTTCCTCGGTCACCTCCTCTGTGACAATCACAGGTGTGCTCTTACTCGCACACCCCACCACGTGCCTCATGACCAACTCAAGTGTGCATTCCCACACACGCTCTACCATTCCAGGTGTGCATCCTCGCTCCCCTGTCACAACCAACTCACGCTCCGTGCCACTCTCACCACCACTCTTGACAACGCACTCTTTCCTCATGCACCTGTCCGTTACACACCTTTCTCGCGCATCCTCTCGCGCACACTCTTTCGTTACATCCTCTGTAACACTTACCACACCGCGCTTCCATGTGCTCCCTCGCACACGCGCTACGACCGACTCACTCTTGACAGCACACTCACTGGTCGGCGCGCACTTTTTCCTCACACACCCCATGGTCGGACATTCTCGCACACCTCTTTTTTCGCACACCAGACCTGTCGCACACTTCACCAACGGCCTTTCACGAACACCCGGATCCAAACCAATCCCCAAGCCGACTGAAGCTTTCCTCACATCATATACATTGCCACTCACCTCCGTACCTCGTCGTCGCACCTCCTCTGCCACCTGCAAACTTTTTATTTGGTTAGTGAGCAGCACATTATGAGTTGAGCACCGACCTTGTACCAATTCCATTACCTCCTCCTGGATTTCTCTCTTAGTTTCTGTCCGTCTCTTCTTAATTTCACTCACCTCTTCTTCCACTTCCTCTAATTTTTGTTTAACCTCTTTTATTTCTCGGTGCGTCTCCTCAAGTTCGTCCTCTAAGGCTACCGTGACCGTCTCTATGTGCGTCCTCACCTGCCGGTCCTTTGTCTCCATTATCTCTGTCACCTCGTCCACCCTCATTGTCAGTTCCTCACGTACCATCTGACATTGCTTCTGTGTCGCTATTAATTCGTTTTTAATTTCTTTTTGTGTCGCCTTTAACCTTCCTAGTACCGCAGTGTTCTTTTGAACCTGCTCCACTAGTTATTTTTGTCCCTCCGTCAGCTGTTCCACCTCCTCCGTCAGATCTTCTATTCCCCCTTGTAACTTTGCCGTATTATTTCTCACTTCTTTCTCCATACGCTTCTCACCTCACTTTACCTCCTCGCGTAGCCCCGAAACCTCCTCACCCACACCTCGTCGTATCTCCTCCTTCATCTCCTCCCTTTCTTTTGTAGATGCCACCCTCATCTGTCCCAATTCATCCCTCTGAGCATCCAGTTTGGTTTCTACCCCGATTTTTACCTCCTCTATCTGCTCTCCCATTTGTTTAATTTCTCTGGCGGATTGCTCAACTATCTCCCGCAATTTGTCCTCCATCCTATTTTCTAGCCCCATTAACCCATTTTTCACCTCTTTTATCCCGTTGTCTAACCCCTCACCGGTACCCCTCGCTTCGTCCCTCATTACCCCCATTTGCTCACTCTGAGCCTCCATCCGGTTCCCCATTACCCCCAATTGCTCACTCTGCAGTTTGAGGGACGCCTGCATTTGCGCCATAAATTGCTCCATGAGGGCCTGCATTTGGGCCATCCCTCCCACTTGTGCAGCGGGTGCGGCCGCCGTAGCTATGTGTGAGGCGCCATTTTGCGCGCCCGATACCCCCTCAACTGCCTCCTCATTTTCATCCACATACATTTCCCTGAGGTCCTGGGTCGATTCTACCCCGTCTATCTCTCCCACCGGCATCCCGTCGCCTTGACCAGCCATGGCGCGATTTCAAAATTCGGGTTTTATAAAACAAAACAAATTTCGGCCGCTCCTAATTTTGACCAAATTTTTTTTTTTTTAGATGTTTTAAAAATTTGGTTCGGGCCCCGAATCTCACTCCCAGACACCAATTGTTACAGACGCGGATTAAAGATGTTATTTTACCGAGCGGTTGGTATTACCGCGTCCGAACAGTTACTCCCCGATTAGAACCCGATCCCGCCCAAACGTTGGCCGGATCGCACCGCAGCTGCTCAATGAGGGAAAAGACTAAACCGACGCAATGCAAAGAGGAAAAGGAATAAAACGAGAAGACGTACAGACGAGTAATGGGATTTATTATTTACACAAGCAAAAAGGAGCAATCAAGGTTTATTTACAACACATAAGACGCAGGTGACACAGTGCAAATACTAGCTTATAGTTATACAGACTTAACTATTCCCAGGACAGAACAAACAAAGACACTGACTCACGCGGGGAATTGCAGAGTGGATTGCTGGAAGGAGGTGTGTGGCTGGAGGGGGGGGGGGGGGGCGGCACGGAGCTGGCTGGAGCTTGATCCCGCACGGGACGTCGGGCTGGACCTCGACGGCTGCTGATGCCACCGGGCCTGTCGTGTGCGCGGGATCACGGGTCAGAGCTGCTTGGTGGAGCCAATGCGCTGGTGGGGGGATCTGGCGTGACGGGTTCTCTCCTCCTCACGCGCTCTTGCTCTGATGACCCAGCTCTTTTTCGTCCCTCCTTGTCTCAACTCAAAGTGCATCTCTCGTGGGAACACCCCCGCCGTGGGTTATATAGGCCTCGCCCCTCAACCTTTGCGAACCTCCCCCAAACGTTCTCTCCCCGCCCTCTCAAGCCAAACCCCTTGTTCATGGTTGGTCGAGTGGGGCTGGCTCACTCCTCCCCTCTCTGACGAGGTGGGGACCCGCCTTTCTTCCCCAACCCTGCCTCGTGGTCAATGGCGGATGAAGGGAAAACCGCCCAACATGCAGTTGGCAATGCGAATTGCAATTGACGAAAAGGGGGGAATGGAAGTGTTGGGAGTGGGAATGAAAGGAATCTATCTCTTTCACTGGTGCAATGGAGTATTTCAATTAATGGGAGACACAGCCTTACTCTAAAAACACATAATATGAGATAACTATCAAACAGAGGTATTCTATTATTTGGCTGACGTGTATGCTTGTGGACTAATTATGGGATGCCCTTTCACCTTTACACAGCTCCGGAGGCAGGGGGGCGCAGAATAAACAATAATAACAATTCACACAATAAAAAAAATACACAGTTCTCATACCCGCAACAATATATACAGGGTGATTGAAAAGTAACTCCCTATTTTAAAATACTTATAATTTATTTCTTAACTATAATTTTTACAAGAAATGGATATAAGAAGAAAGCGTATAGCATGAAGTTTTATTTAAAATTCGATATGGGCACCAGAATTCGCCACCAGCTTCTCAAGCCACCCGGGAACCGCGTCAACTGATTTCACCAGGAACTCTTGTGGGATGGAAGACATAACTTCTCGTATTCGCCCTTCAAGTTCTTCCAAAGTCGTTGGTTTGGTACAGTAGACTTGCTCTTTTACCCAACCCCAAAGAAAAAAGTCACATGGTGTTAAGTCAGGGCTCCTGGCTGGCCACTCATATGGACCACGACGACCCATCCATCTCCCAGGGAAGTGGGCATTCAGCCATTCACGAACAACAATAGCAAAATGTGGAGGAGCGCCATCTTGCATGAAAATCAAATCTTCAACATTCTCCGAAGCACTGATAATTGGCCAGATTTTGTCTTGCAGCATGGTGAGGTACCTTTTGGCATTCATGGTATCGCAAAGAATGAAGGGACCTACAATCCTTTCCGAAGTCATTCCACACCACACCGTTACCTTGGGCCGATATTGCGTTTTTTCAGAAATAACATGAGGATCTTCTCCTGCCCAGTAATAGCAGTTGTGACGGTTCACAAACCCACCGATGTGAAATACCGCTTCATCAGACCAGAGGATATTTTAAAAGAGATCAGACCAATCTTCATACCAAGCCAGCATCACCTCCCCAAACTCCATGCGAATATCGCAGTCTTCAGCAGAGAGTGCTTGACAGTAGTGCGGCTTCCAAGCATGCCATTTAAGCTCCTTTTTGAGCACAGTTCGTACTGTGTGAAAGGAGAGCCCACTTTCCCTTGCTGCTTGTCAAATTGACTTTCTTGGGCTATGTGTAAACATTTCTTGAACTGCTTGCACTGTCTCCGGGTCACTGGACTTGGAAGGGCGACCGCTTCTTCGAGTATCAGATACAGATCCTGCAGCCATGCGTTTTGCATGACAATTCTTGATCGTCTTTGCCTCAACTTGAGCATGTGCTCCTTTAATGGTCCTCCACCATCTTTGCACTTGAACAACGGATTTCCAAACTTCGTAACGTGCCGCTAGCTGGGCACGCTCCTGCAGGGTAAGACGTCCAGCCATGTTTGTAGGGCTTCCGAATTTCAAACAAAAAATAATCTGAAAACAAACCAACGCAGATTAAATTCTCATACATTAAGGAACAAACACTAAAAATTTAAGAAACATATTACAAGAAATAAATAATTTCTAAATATTTAAAAATAGGGAGTTACTTTTCAATCACCCTGTATATATATATATATATATATATATATATATATATATATATATATATATATATATATATATATATATATATATATATATATATATATATACTGTATATATATATATATATAGATAGATAGATATATATATTTTGTTGTAGTTGTACCATCAAGGCAAACTCCCTATCGTTAAATTGCACGACAACATGTAGCCTGCATTAGTTAGTTATTTTCTATTGAATGTACAGATTAGCCCCTTCCCATTGTGCAGCAATCAAAGCCAATATGCGTTGAGGTTTAGGCAGAATGTCAAGCCTTCGTGTCGCTGGGAGGAGCCACAACACCGGATGTACAGGGAGGCGTGGCCATGAATATGTGCAGAGAGGCGTGGCCATAAACACAGCCCACATGACCAGTAAGGGGGCGGGACAACCTGCCGCGACGATGTGGCAAACCTCAACCAATGGGGAGGCCGTGGAACATTTTGAAGGGCGTGACTGGTTTGGTAATTGTCCAGGCAGATCGCAATTCATTCTCTTACACCCGGGACTTCAGCGGGGACATACCTGAGCTCTCTTTTACCTGGATTTCGCCACGCCACGATCTTTGCTCTGTTCCTCTGCTATTGCCTTCCTTTCGCCACATTCACGACGAGGCCTCGCTTGCGCAGTTTTGGTTCTCCCACGACACGTGTTTGCCCTTTGCTTTGTCTTCGTGATAAACACCAAGTTTCTGCGCCAGTCGTTAGCGACGTCTGGCAGACCTGCAAACGTTGGCAATTTCCACTCGTCCGACCTGCGTTGAATCGACCTCGTCCTGGCTGCACGTGGGGACCGGCTGCACACAACAGACCACGTGGTCACCAGCGAGGACTCCCAGCACGTACATTGGTATGGACTTTAACCAGCCCTTTTGTCCCTGTGAGTGTGTGTCAGAGAGTGAAGGCGCCATTCGGGGTTTATTGTAAGTAAGATTTGGTAAGCTGTGTCTTTGTGTCTTTTTCTGTGCCTAACAATAAAAGGCAGTACATTTTGTTCTTCAGTTCCAACCTGTGCGATACATCTTTTCTCCATTGGCGTTGCACCATCCGAAACCGAATTTGGCTCGAATCGGGTTCATAAATCTTGTTGGGGTAAGGCCGCTTTTCCACACCATGCAAAACCGCTCGGCATTCCAAAAGGTGTGGGAAAGTGAGGGTTCGATCGGAGGGTTCATTCCTCGTACCATCTCGACCTCCTTACCGTAACAAATTGGTATTCAGGAGTGGGAATTAGAGGGAACGCGACCGTGCCGACCCTTACCTGCAACAAATTGTTGTCAGGAGTGGGGATTCGGTCGTACCATCTCGGCCCCCTCTCGGTCATGCCCTCCGACCCTTGCCCGCAACAAATTAGGTGTCCGTGAGTGGGATTGGACCTGCAGTACGCTTCACATGCTGCAAAATTACGAGCGAGTGGAAATTTAGTTTAAAACAAATTGAAAACAAAATTAAAATTAAATTCGGATGATGTCGGGCCATAACGAACAGGTTCCGGAAATAGGAAATATAGGAAATGTAAAGGATGGTGAATTAATGGCCCAGGACACAGGCGAACAGACTGAACTTGGAATTAATCATGGCGCAGCAGCGTGAGGAGAAAATGGCGGCACTTCGCACGCAAGGCCGGTGGCGGAGGCCGAGCCCGCTGTGCAAGCTGGGTTTAACATTGAGTTATTCTTGACTGAATGGAAAGCATCCTTTGAGGTGCAAATGAAAGAATGGAGGTGTGACATGAAAAAGGTGGGGGAGAAGTTTGGGCGTAGAATGAGCGAGGAGGTCACGGGTGTGCATGACGAGGTAAAGAGGTGTGAGATTGAGATTGAGGGTCCAGCGAGAATTGAAGGAGAGCACGGCCAAACTGACTGGGGCAATGAAAGTAGTGACGTGGGAGGTAGAGGAACCGACGAAGGTCGAGTTAGAGGAGGAGATTTTGGGGGCGCAGCAGGAAATAGTAGGGGCGCAACGTGAAATAACGGAGGTGAAACAGAAGCTAGAGGAGGTAACTTTGAAAGAGGGAAGAATTGAAATTGAAAAGACAGAAAGAGAGACAGAGAATGAGTTACGGAAGGAATTGCATGAATGTGTGCAAGAGTGGTGTTCGGACCGTGATGAAATGCCGGTTGATCAAATAGAAAGTTTACAGGTTCATGAAGAGAGCCGGAAAAGGTGTGTCCCGAGGTGAGTAGGGATTTCGGAAATGTGTTTGGTGCGAGCGGGTGCTCGGCGAGCTTGGGAGAACCGCCAGACCCAGGCATTCGTGAACGGCCCATTGTGAGGGTTACGAATGAGACTGAGTGTGTGGAGAAAGTGTGCGCACCGGTTTGTGCGGTTGCAGAGTGTGTGAAAGAAGTGTGCGCACCGGTGTGTGCAAGTATGAGTACGGAGTGTGTGAAAGAAGTGTGCGCACCGGTGTGTGCAAGTACAAGTACAGAGTGTGTGAAAGAAGTGTGCGCACCGGTGTGTGCAAGTACGAGTACGGAGTGTGTGGAGAAAGAGTGTGCACTGGTGTGTGCAAGTATGAGTACAGAGTGTGTGGAGAAAGAGTGCGCACCGGTGTGTGCGATGGCCAAGTGTGTGAAAGGTGTGTGTGCGCCAGGGTGTGCAAGTATGGAGTGGGTAGCGAGATGTGATAATGCGGCTCAGGCATCGACGCCGACCAGGGTAGTGCTCAGTGGGACGGGTAGATTACGTGAGCCCCCGATGAGTGGTGCACCATGGGGACTGGAGGGAATCGGTGCTGCGTCGGTCTCGCAAGGACCAGCGTGCACGATTCATAACTCCGGCAACGCACGGTATTGTTGGCACCGTACCGCGGCAAGGGCGATCGGCGGGTTTTCAGGGGAGGTTTGGATTTTCGGAGCCACGCACCTTGCCGGGTGAGGTGCTCTGACCGTGGCCAGCTGGGTCATCGTGCGTGGGACCGCAGGGCCCCATGCAGGGATGGAGCTCGGCACCTGGACCCATTAATCCCTCCCCCCTCGGATCGTCAATGCCGGCCGGACATCCCATACAGGCGACCAACCACCCACATAGATCGCTCGGCCCTTAGAGGCTGAGCCGCGACAAGGTACCTCCATGAATGGGGGCTCATTGTTTAGAGGACTGGGGGAAGTATGTGCCCCCACATGGGGGTATGGTCGTGAGACCATTCCACATGTACGGGGCCCATGAGCACTAGTTTAGGGGGATAGCATTGTTCGGCCCGTGGAGGGGCCAGCAATATTTGCTCCATTGGGGCACCGAAGCTCAAGCTGATGGAGGGCTAGGATAATGATTAGGGACCTAGAGAGACCATAGGGACTGAGATTTAAGTAGCGACAATAAACTGTAGTAGTGGGGACGTAGAAAGTTCAGCTGGTTGCTAACAAAGGGGTGTGCGGAGTGTAAAGGGATGACGGGGAAGCACGAGTGATAGGGGAAATCAGTTAGATAGATGATGCTGTGGTGTGACAATAAATGGAATTGAGTTGTGGTGTGAGAATAAATGGTGTGAAAATATTTGGTGTGCGAATCAATGGTGTGGAATGCATGGTGTGGAATGCATGGTGCGAAGGATTGAATGGGGGGAGTGGAACCCATTCACGAAGGCCCGGGTGGGTAGTTTAAAGTTAGATAGAGGGTACATGTAAATTACATGGATACTGACACCTGTGGTGCTGTTTGTGGAAATAGTTTTTGTTTTGTGAGGTGCAGGAAGCGGTGGAATGGCTGGGCGTGTGGCTTATTGGTAGAAATAGTTATTTGGGGCACCCCGTCACTGGGAGCTCATCGGCCAGGTAAGGCAGCAGGTAGGCTCAGGGAGCCAGTTAGGTTAGTGAATGGGGCCCAAGGATCCAGGAGAAGGAACCGGGTTGCCCAATGCCAAGGTGGGCATCAAGGGGGTAAGCGCCAGGGAGGGCCTTCCCCAGGTATGTTAGTGAAAGGAGCAGGCAAGCTCGGGAGGCGGCTCCAGTGAACGGAGGGGCGCAAGTACATAGACCTGCTGGAAGGGCCACACGACCCAGCCCCGAAATTGTGCGAGGGCACGAATCGAAAAATTTGTGGGATGAGACCCAAATTCAGAAGGGCACCACAGTGTGGGCAATGAGAATTCGGGTTCTTAGAACCACATAGTTTAAAGAAGGCCGATTGGCAGGGTACAAACCCGGGGAGATTAAGATGTGTAAATGATGTTAGTGTAGTTAGGATTTTGTGAAGACCCATTCGCACCATCCACAAGGGGATGGATTTTGCACCACGGGACTCAATGTTTGCTTGGTAGGATGCATCACGACATGAGTACGTAACATTGTGTTCATTTCTGCCTTTCTTTCCTGGGAGAACCTGGGGGGAGTTGGGGACGAATTTGCAATAGAGAAGGGAAATGGGAGACAAGACGTAGAGGCGAATTGTAAATACAAGGAGGGCTACGGTAGTGTAGTTGACGGTGGGGGGGCACAAACGGGTAGGGCCAGGCTCGACTTCACTCTGCCGGCGTACCTCTCACCCTCTTGTCATACCTGTGTTTTGCATGTGCCACCGTGTTTCTTCCTTTTTGCTCATTGCGTCTTTTCTTCCTGCCCGATCCAGGACCATCACGAGGACAACTTGCCGTCGCAGCATCTGGCTGCCAATCCATCACTCATCACCTTATGGACCACCTGTTGGGTGGCACTGGCACCACACACACATGGATCACCGGTTGAGTGGCACTGACACCACACCTTTGGACCACGGTTCAAGTGGCCCAGCTCATGAATAAAGAAAGTGATCCATGTGTGCAATTGTGAAGATTTAGATGGCCCTGATCTTCAAATGGCCTGGATGCTGGTCAGGGCCACAGCCCGCCTACCAAGGCAAGAAGACAGAAGATGACTCCAGCAACAAGTTCTCCAAGTTTTATTCCTCAAGTCCAGGTCCTGGGTAATCGTTTTTGTAAAATAAATGGTGTTTTAGTGTAAAATGTAAGAATGTTGCCCACCGGTTATGTGTTTAGTTTCAAAATTCCAGCAATATGTGAACAGTATAAGGTTGTGGGTGTGAATCTGTGAGGTAGTTTCTCAACGCATTAGGAGGGACATATTTAGTTTAAAAATGTACATTTAAGTGTCAATA
>NC_136261.1:67404290-67564290 GCF_964187855.1 Myxine glutinosa | reverse complement strand
ATCCAGGCTTGAGTATGGCTAGCAGTGCGAGTGCCAACCTTGGCTACCAAGAGACGCTCCCCCCGGACGTTCTTGTTCGTTACAAAGAGAAGATTTCTGTCATTGGGTGTGACCCTTATGGTCTATCAAATGATCAATTTGAGAAGAATGTGAGCAAGTGGCCTCAGGTGACCCACATCGACGTGATCAACTACCTGCTGTTCAGCAAATCGGCCTATACCAAAGATGAGTTGAAGAAGTATAAATCCCTCGAGGCATACAGGTTGTACCAAGATGGATGGGTGCGACAAATCCTACACAAAGAACTGAATGACGTCCACTTGATTCGATCCAAGGAATTAATATATTAAACAAACATGTATTTTTAAAAGCTGCTTGTGTTAATGTTATGGACCTGATTGATTAAGTGCCCTCCATTTGTTCAAAAACCACTGCAGTTTTAAGCTGTGCATGCATGTGTGCATACTTTGTAGACATGTGACGCACAGTGCGAAGTGAGTGCCGCCATGTGTGCTTTGTCCGTATGGCCATAAGTCATCACCTATATTTATCATGTAAGCAACGAATAGATAGCACATTCTTCACATGATAAAATCGAGATTCATTTTGACCGAGTTGATAAGAGTACATAACTTTAGAAAGTTTATTGGACAGTTTCAAATTCAATACTTTTATGTTCCAGGTTTCACATTCCATGAGGATCCATGACAAGCCGCTAGAGCCGTGGATAATCCTGAGCAGTAATGGTGTGATTCAGTCAGCCCATTGCACTTGTGTGGCCGGTCTTGGCGAAGGCTGTAGCCATATAGCAGCCGTGCTGTTTGCGCTAGAAAATGGAACGCGCATCACACAAGAAACATCTGTCACTGATGTGCCAGCCTACTGGATGTGTCCCACACCAGCCAATTTTCAGACTCCATTTAAAAGAATACAGGACATGGACTTGCGATCTGCTGCCAAGAAACGGAGATTAACTGAACTTTATAGATGGACTCACATTGTAATGGTACAGCACTGTACATACTTTATAGATGGACTCACATTGTGATGGTACAGCACTGTACATACTTTATAGATGGACTCACATTGTAATGGTACAGCACTGTACATACTTTATAGATGTACTCACATTGTAATGGTTCAGCACTGTACATACTTTATAGATGGACTCACATTGTAATGGTACAGCACTGGTACATACTTTATAGATGGACTCACATTGTAATGGGTTTTTCTGTGAATAGTTCAAAGCAATCAATTATCACCGATACTCAGTCACCAAAAGTTCTCCGAAAACACATGGGCATAGACTTTCGTAGATTTTCACGATCAGGCCATCTGACACAAAACTCTAATCTCACATACAGCACATCAAGTGTGGCATGGAACACGCGCTGTGCTGTGGACAGTGATATATTTAACTGATATTAAAGCGCGGCGTTACGCGCGCTGCTTGTGAGCAAGGAGGAAGCGGACAAGCGGTAACATATAAACGTCTTTATTGTAAGACTACACTGTAACACTGAACTCCTCCGGGCTGGTCGCCCGGGGTATATCATGAGGCCACGCCTACCCCTCGGGCGTGGCCACCGCCCACTCGGTGCGTGGAATGATGTCACCACGCCAGTGGGCTTTTGTGTCCGCCACACGCGCCCCCCCAGAATTCCCGCGCACCTGGAGGGCCAGTTTGCGGGGCAGACGAATGACCCGGCCGAAGCGCCCCCTGGCGATCGGCGGCGTCCGGGGTGCAGGGATACCAGGTGGGATGCCCCTGGCTGCCCCTGGGATGGGTGCAGGACCGGGGGGCGCCGTGGCGGCGGGGCTGGGCGGTGCCGGGGGTCCGCCCGCAGGAGGGCGGCCCCGACGTGGGGGTCGGGCCACTGGCGGTGGATGGTCCACATCGAGGTGGGCCGGCTTGAGGCGGTCTACCGAAACGCGGTCAGGAGTACCGCCGATGTCCAGGGTGAAGTGCTTCGCCCCGGTCTCCAGCACGCGGAAAGGCCCGTCGTACGGGGGCCGCAGTGGTGTCCGATGGGCATCGTGGCGGACGAAGACGTACTCCGCCGTGCGAAGCTCCGGGGCGACGTGCGTCGGTGGGTGCCCGTGGCATGCCGTTGGCACCGGGGCGAACCTCTGGGCGGTCTCTTGCAGAGCGGAGCGCTGCTGTGCCGCGGACCATGGTGCCGTGGAGTCGGGGAGGAACTCGCCCGGCACCCGCAGCGGTTGCCCGAAGACCAACTCCGCCGCGGATGCGCGCAGGTCCTCCTTGGGCGCCGTCCGGAGGCCCAGCAGGACCCAGGGGAGCCTGTCGACCCAGCCGCCGTCGCGGAGGGTGGCCCGGAGCGCGGCCTTCAATGAGCGGTGAAATCGCTCACACAGGCCGTTAGCCTGGGGGTGGTAGGCCGTGGTTCGGTGCAGCCGGACCCCAAGCCCCTGCGCAACCGCCCCCCAGAGCTCCGAGGTGAACTGGGGGCCGCGGTCGGATGAGATGTCTGAGGGGGCGCCGAACCGGGCGACCCAGGTGGCGATGAAAGCCTGCGCGACATCGGCCGCCGTTGTCGACGCCAAGGGCACGGCCTCCGGCCACCGGGTGGTGCGGTCCACCATGGTGAGGACGTAGGTGAAACCCCGCGAGGGGGGCAGAGGTCCCACCAGGTCCACGTGGACGTGGTCAAACCGGCGTTCCGGCACCGTGAACGGGGCCAACGGGGCCTGGGTGTGCCGGTGCACCTTGGCGCGCTGGCACGCGAGGCACGTCCTGGCCCAGCCGCGGACGGCCTTCCGGAGGCCATGCCAGACGAACTTGTCGGCGATCAGCCTTTGGGAGGCCCTCGCGCCCGGGTGGGACAGGCCGTGGATGGCGTCAAACACCTGGCGCTGCCAGCCCGCGGGCACAATGGGGCGAGGACGCCCGAGGGAGACGTCGCACAAGAGAGCCGCGCCCGCGCCGTCGAACGGCACCTCGGTGACGCGGAGGCCCGTGACGGCGGTCCGCAAGGCCTGGACGTCGGGGTCAGCGGCCTGGTCTGCTGCCATCCGGGCATAGTCGATGCCGAGGTGGACTGCGTGGGCGACGGCCCGGGAAAGGCAATCCGCCACCGGGTTGTCCTTCCCCGCGACGTGCTGGATGTCCGTCGTGTACTCGGACACGGCCGAGAGGTGACGCTGCTGCCGGGCCGACCACGACTCGGTGACCTTGCCCATCGCGAAGATCAGCGGCTTGTGGTCGACGAAGGCAGTGAACGCCCGGCCCTCGAGCAGATGGCGGAAGTGCCTGACCGCCAAGTGAAGTCCGAGCAACTCGCGGTCGAAGGTACTGTAACGGCGTTCGGCGGGCGAAGCTGCCGGCTAAAGAACGCCAGCGGTTGCCAAGCTCCACGCACCCATTGCTCGTGCACCGCGCCCACCGCGTAGTCCGAGGCATCGGTGGTGAGGGCGATCGGTGCATCGGGCGCCGGGTGCGTGAGCATGGTGGCGTTAGCCAAGGCGAGCTTCGCGCCCGTGAACGCTGTTTCCATCTGCTCGGTCCAGGTAACGTCGCCTTTGCCCGGCTTACCTCGGAGAGCTTCGTGCAGGGGGCGCAGGAGCTGGGCGATACGGGGCAGGAACCGATGGTAAAAGTTCACCATGCCCAGGAACTCCTGCAGCCCTCTGATCGTGCGGGGGCGCGGAAACCCCTTCACCGCCTCCACCTTGGCCGGCAGGGGGACGGCGCCGTGCCTGGTGACACGGTGCCCCAGAAAATCGATTGTGGCGGCGCCGAACCGGCACTTTGCGGGGTTCACAATCAGGCCATGCTGGCCCAGGCGTTCGAAGAGCATGCGGAGGTGGCGTAGGTGCTCTTCGCGGGACGCGCTGGCGACGAGGATATCGTCCAGGTAGACGTAGACAAAATCCAAGTCGCGCAGGACGCTGTCCATCAGTCGCTGGAACGCCTGAGCCGCATTCTTCAGACCGAAGGGCATGCGCAGGAACTCGAAGAGTCCGAATGGCGTGATGACCGCCGTCTTCGGGACGTCCTCCGGCCTGACGGGGACCTGATGGTAGCCGCGTATGAGGTCCACCTTCGAGAAGAAGGACCTGCCCGCCAAACGGGCGGAAAAGTCCTGAATGTGGGGGACGGGGTAGCGGTCGGGAGTCGTGGCGTCATTGAGACGGCGATAGTCCCCGCACGGTCGCCATCCCCCGCCGGGCTTCGGCACGATGTGCAGCGGCGACGCCCAAGCGCTCTCTGAGCGCCGAACGATGCCGAGTCGCTCCAGGGTAGCGAACTCCGCTTTTGCCACCGCCAGCTTCGTCGGCTCGAGGCGGCGTGCCCGGGCGTAGACCGGTGGCCCGACGGTGGGGATGTGATGGGCCACCCCGTGCTTGACGGCCCCCGCCGAGAAGGTGGGCCGCGTGAGGGCCGGGAAGCCGGCGAGGAGGCGGGTGAATGCGTCCGCTGCCGGAATCGTACAGACCAACGTGGCCGGAACCGAATCGTTCGGCAAGCCGCTTGGCAAGCCGCTCGTTGAGCCGCTCGTGCGAGCGAGCTGAACGTCTCGGCCTGGACAAGCCGTCTGCGCTTGACGTCGACCAGGAGCCCATTAGCGCACAGGAAGTCCGCGCCAAGCAGTGCCATGGGCACGTCGGCGGTGACGAACGTCCATCGGAAAACCTGCCCTCCAAACCGCAGAGAGAGGCAGCGTTTTCCGTACGTACGGATGGGCGTCCCGTTCGCGGCAAGCAGCGCGGGGCCCCCACCCGCGGCGTGCTTGTCTGACGTGCCGGCGGGAATGACACTCACCTGTGCTCCCGTGTCGCACAGGTAACGGCGCCCGGAGAAGGTGTCCGTTATGAACAGCAGGCTGCTCGAACGGCCGGCGCTCATCGCCACAATTGAGCGCCGGCCCGGGCGTTTCCCGACCCGTTGAAGGAGCACGGCGGATGACACCGCCGAGCTTCGTGGCCGAACTTGGCGTGGAACCAGCACCAGGTGGTGGAGCTGGAGGAGTGCGGCTGGCTCCGCCAGGCCGGTGGAGTCGACGGGTTTCCCCGCGGTGGCGGTTTTCGCCGCGGCGGTGGGCGGGGCGTGGCGGCGTTCACGAGGTGCGTATCAGCATGCTGCTGAACCACAGCGTGCTGTAGAAGATGATGCTGTGGAACATCAGCGTGCTGTAGAAGATGATGCTGTGGAACATCAGCGTGCTGTAGAAGATGATGCTGTGGAACATCAGCGTCGAAGGCCGTGACGGCCACGCCAACGCTCGCCCGCGTGTCCGAAGCGGCGAAGTACTTGTCCGCCTCGGCCGCCAATGCTCGGGGTTCCGTTAGCCCGGTCCCGGCCAACGCGAGGCGAACCTGCGCTGGAAGTTGGCGACGGAAAAGCGCCCGGAATAGCGAACCGGGGGCTTCGTCGCCCAACAGTGACAGCATATGGTCCATTCGGACCGACGGGCGCGTCTCACCGAGCTCGGGGAGATCCAGGAGGCGGTCGGCCCGTGCGTCGTCCGTGAGGCTGAACGTGGCTAGGAGTAGCCGCTTGAGTGCCTCGTACTTGTGGCCGTCCGGTGGGTGGCGAAGGACGGACACAACTCGAGCGGCCGTGCCGGGCCCGAGGGAGGCGACGACGTGGCAGTAGCGCGTGTCATCGCCGGTGAGGTGCCGAAGCTGAAATTGGGCTTCGGCCTGGACGAACCAGACTTCGGCCTGAGCCTCCCAAAATTCCGGAAGTTTGACGAAGGCGGCCATGGCGATGGCGTCGCGTGTGGAAGGATCGCTCCGGCAGATCCAACGTCGAGGGTCACCAGTAAAGCGCGGCGTTACGCGCGCTGCTTGTGAGCAAGGAGGAAGCGGACAAGCGGTAACATATAAACGTCTTTATTGTAAGACTACACTGTAACACTGAACTCCTCCGGGCTGGTCGCCCGGGGTATATCATGAGGCCACGCCTACCCCTCGGGCGTGGCCACCACCCACTCGGTGCATGGAATGATGTCACCACGCCAGTGGGCTTTTGTGTCCGCCACAATATGCTATATCTTGGAACACATAATTCATTCTCAGTTTTATCAGACACAATAAAAGTTGTTGATACTTTGAGATCTTTTGCATATTTGGAAGCTGGTGTTCTACCATCTCATAAACTACGTCCAAAAGTTCAATATTCGGCAACCCAGTGTACAACAGAACCTTGTCGGGGGATGCAACATAGGTACATCGGTCAAAATTGTTGTTTCTTTGTTTCACCATGTCTTCTGCTTCAACAAGTCGCGCTTTGTTGTCACTTTCAAGTTGTGATATTGCATACGACGTCAAATCAGTCTGGACCAGCTGGTGTGCAGATTCAATGGTGTCCAAAGAGGATGTGCTTCCTTCATTATCAATCATCACACTTACCGCTGGCTGCTCCAGATCAGGCGACTCTGAGGCAGAAGCAGCTTCACCAACGCTGCATTGCTGTCTTCTGTTTAGAGACAACAGCGATGAAACGGCGTCAGCTTCTTGTCTTTTCCGTTTGCGACCGCGCGCTCTGTCATACCTCCCAGAGGCTGGTGTGTCCTGTCCACACTTGGTATAACCAAGATGCAAGGTTGGCAACCAAGAAGGATTTGTCTTGAGATGGAGATAGCATTTCTCATCTGAAATATCACAAAACATACAATAATTGCAAATAATTTAGGGTGTTCAGAATAACTAAAAATGTGTCGAGAGACACAGCTGATGCCCTCCCCATTAAAAGAAACACAAGGCGAGTTTCTTAAGTCCAAATACATGGCCAAAAAAGTGAAATATTCAATCAACAGTCAATATTTTATATTTAAATTTCACTATCACTGATATCATAAAAACCAAATATTGTATTCAATATCATTAATGATTATAGTAATTGTATGGTTATACAAAGAAACATGTTCTTACTTACTGTTAACAAAATGCTCGGAGCAGACAAGTGTGCGATCCCACTGTGATTCTGTTTGGATGTCACTGCGATTGATGGCAGCCTTCCACAAACGCCGCCTCTCTTCACTTAAATTTCTTGTTTCCTCACCCTGATTCAGTAGAAGTTTGGACGTTTTGTAAAACTTAACTCCTGGCCTAACGCCTGGCCTGTTTGAACAACGAAATACGCCGCAAATTGGCATGACTGGTCGTGAACAAAAACTATTTAATGTGAATCCGCTGACGACGTTGTTCGAGAGGGTATCAAAATGGCCGAGGTGTCCCAGGGTGCCCTGCGCGCGTGCTCCGATGACGTCACAAGAAAACAAAGAATTCGGGCCAGAAAGTCGGAATGGGCCTTCCCGGGACCTGAGTGCAACGCTCGGTCGTGAGACAGGGAAGAGATGGCCGTTCGAGCTACGGTTTTAGGTTACCGAGCGGGTTTAGTAACCCGTAGTTCGAACCATTAACACACTACACCCGATGATAACGTTGGCCAAATCGCGCTATGCTAAATCAATGATAGAAAGGACACGACGACTGGGAAAGATGAAACGACGCAAGGGGGTACAGTTCTCAAGACCTCCGGAGGAGGGTGTAATTACAGTGGTGGAGAAAAGGAGTAGATTACAAGGCAGAGTGAGGTAAAGACACAGAAGAGATGGGCACTTAAATACAGGCTTATTTAATACCAGACAGACCACGGACAAACGGACAAGGTAGACTCACACAGGGGTTGATGGCAGGAATGGACAGGTAGGTCGATGGCACAAGGTGCACCTTGGCTCGGGGACAGGATAAAGCACAGTCCAAAGATGCAGGGAGGTCTCACAGCGCTCGGTGGGTACGTCTTTCTTGCTTCAAGCTCAGCGCGCATCTGACGTCACCTCTCTCTCTACTGCGCATGCTCAACGGGGGGTGACACGCCCTCGGCTGGTTGGTTCCGCCACAACTGGGGCCGGTCCGCCGCTTCCATTGGGTGCGGGGGTTACCGGGCTCCGACCTTGACGAGGAGCCGACAGGGAGCCATTTCCTGCCCCTGTTTGGTAACCCCGTCGAGCACATGTCCGAAGGTGGCTCGTTGGGAAGGCCTGGTGCCCTCCCACCACTCCTACCAACCAAGCCGGATTGAGGACGCGCACTCCCTGCGCTCGTTGTTGTTGTTGTTGTTGTTGTTGTTGCTGCTGAAGAGAACTGTGAGGAAGAGCTGCGGGGAGGTATTGGGAGGTCCTAAACTTCCTAACGGTGCCATACAATCACATTCTGGTGCAACGAAGGGTCAGAATTAATGGAAACGAATCCTTAACTGACATAGACTAAGAATAACTAGCAAGATGTCCTATAGTTGGCTACATGAGATGCGGTGGACCTGGATGCGACATTTAATGGGGGAAATAGGGGTATGTATATATATATATATATACATATATATATATATACATACCCCTATATACATATATATATGTATATATATACAGTGGAACCTTGACTTACGAGTGCCCCAACTTACGAGTTTTTCGAGATACGAGCCGTCGCTCGGGCGGTTTATTGCTTTGAGATGCGAGCCGAGATCCGAGTTACGAGCTTTCGCCACCCGGTCACGTGGTTATCTTGCCGTGGAAGTACAGTATCTCTGCCGTATATCGCTGCATTTTTGTTTATAACGGCAGATATATTTTGTTTATAACATTTACGTATATAACGGCAGGGGAGAAGAGCATGCCAGGCCACAACTTGTTCAGAGTGCCGGCGATAGCTCGCCTTCTCTTTGTGGAAAACACGGTACTGAGAAGAAGAAGAGGATGATGTGCTTGGATATAAAACACGCAATCGTCGAAAAACATGAGCGAGGTGTGCGTGTTGTCGACTTGGTGAGGCGGATGTGAAGGCAGCTGAAGATTTTATTATAACTGAGAAGAAGAGAGGATGATGTGCTTGGATATAAAACACGCAATCGTCGAAAAACATGAGCGAGGTGTGCGTGTTGTCGACTTGGTGAGGCGGATGTGAAGGCAGCTGAAGATTTTATTATAACTTTTGCCGAACTGATAGAAGCCGAACGATACATCCCCCAGCAAATCTTCAACTGTGACGAGACAGGGCTCTTCTGGAAAAAGATGCCGAGGAGGACGTATATAACGGCAGAGGAGAAGAGCATGCCAGGCCACAACTTGTTCAGAGTGCCGGCGATAGCTCGCCTTCTCTTTGTGGAAAACACGGTGAGATCCTTAACATCCAACAACTAATGGGACGCAAACGGGGCGCCCAGTTTAGCGGTACACACATTGATGAATCACCCTGCCTGTGATTCACCCATGACAGGTTATAGCTGGGTCGGGATTCAAACCCAGGCTGGACAGTTTAGACTTTAGAGTCAAGTGTGCGTACCTCCAGTCCAGGCCATCCTGCCAACTTGTATGCTGCATACAGGTGAAATATAAAGCGCGAGATATTTTTATATATACTGTATATTTAAAAAAAAATTGGTGTGGTTTTTGGCGGGCTGGAACGGATTAATAGCATTTCAATGCATTTTAATGGGGAAATTTGATTTGAGAAACGAGCAATTTGAGTTACGAGCTCGGTCACAGAACGAATTAAACTCGTAAGTCAAGGTTCCACTGTATATATATATATACATATGTATGTGTGTGTATATATATATATATATATATATATATATATATATATATATACACAAAGAATTAAGTTAAGCACCCCCCCCGTTTTTTTACAACCTCGCACATTACAAGTTTGTTGTCGTCAAAACAGTGTAATATACCCATGATATTGCTATATTTTCTGGAGAAGTGATATTATGGTCACATAAAAACATAACAATCATGCCGTTTTCAATATTTTATTCTGAATAATTTAAGGTGAAATTTTTTGGGAATTTTAGGCATATTTTCACCTCAATTTAAGTATGGAGCTATAGGTCCATCACGGACAGTGTGGATGACGTTTATGTTTTCTAACGTACAGTCATTGTTCTGAGAAGACCTCTAGCGATCTTTGCGTCAATAACGTGTGTAGGACCCACGTGATCGGATCACTGACTCAACCAATCACTTTTTTTCACTTTGATCACTCAATTTCATCAATGGATAATTGCTAATGTCATACCAATCATTATTTGATCTCACATACCTTAGAATATATGCCAATGTATACATATACACAAAGAATATATATTAGGGGGTGCTTACCTTAATTCGTTGTGTAGGGGTGCTTAACTTAATTCTTTGTGTATATATATATATATTTTTTTTTTTTTTTTTTTTTTTTTTTATATATATATATATATATATAAATATATATATATATATATATATAGTTACGGTTTTTAGAACCTTCACTTGTAAATTTTAGTAAATGTTTCCCTTATAAACGATCCCCTATAAATATCCCCATCAATTGGCTTTATTAAAGATTGCACCCTAGTTAGTCCATGTACAACACGTAGAGAACCATAGGACCTCTCTGTAGTTATTTCATTATTATGTATTTCAGTTAAGGATCTGTTCCCAATAGTTGAATCTGCGTTGCATTAATCAAATAAGATAGGCCCCTTTCAATTTCCCCAATCGTCTCACCCGCTCTTCAAAGTAGCAGTAGGGCGACGTTCGCTGCACCTTGCCTTGATTAGGTTGTTGGCCCCAAACCGCCATTACACACGCGGTCTCAAGCCGAGGAAGAAGGGGGCGGGGCCACAAGAACAAGGTGTGGCACGTCGTCTCATCATCAGAGGTAGAGCCAGCGAGCTCTTGCCGGCCAACCAGCGCCGAGGTGACCGAACCGGTAGGCATGTCATCGGAGCCAGCAGCTTGATTCCTACACGGACAATAAAAGCAGCTGCGAGGGACTGCTTGAGGAGAAGACGTGATCCGGCAGATGAGTGAGGTACCCGACGAGGATACGGAGCATTGTAAGGAGGAGAGTGAGTCCGTTTGACGGTGACAATCCCGCGCTTTATTCGCATTGTCCGACCGTGTGAGATACGAGACCAGAAGCTGCTGCTGGCTGTTCACTTCCAGCCCGGAGCGTGGACCTGGAGCGGACCTCAATGCTGTGCCTCTGCCCGGACCTTCCAGCCCTGCTGTCCCACCTGGACCTTCTCCCTCTTCCAGTCATTCCTGCCTGCTATTCCCCTTTCGTGTAAGTCTGTGTGTTCTGTCCTGGGCGTTGATAATTAAGACTGTTTTTAAGGTTGCCCTATGTATCTGCTTTTTCCTACTTGTATATTTGCCTTTTGTTTTCCTCTTTTAGTATAGAAATAAACCTGTGTTCTTCCTTACCCTTTTGGTTTCTTCTTCCCCCGATCGCTTTAGTGATTTCCCCATTGGTACCTGTGGCACGATTTGGCCAATGCGCAGAATCGGGTTAGTCAATTGCTAACGGCTCGAATCGCGGATTGCTAAACCGCTCGGCAAACACCATCTTGTCCGTGGTTCGAGCGGTACTTGTCTCCCTGCTTTGCGGAGGGATTGGTCAAAGTATTCGGGAGAACACCTTGACCAATAACCCTGACCAATCTCACCCCGCAAAGGAGCGTAATAAGTACCAGGACTAGAGACAGCCAGCTTAACAGGACAAGGGGATTAACCC
Organism: Myxine glutinosa; assembly: GCF_964187855.1. Classification (NCBI taxonomy): domain Eukaryota; kingdom Metazoa; phylum Chordata; class Myxini; order Myxiniformes; family Myxinidae; genus Myxine; species Myxine glutinosa. Next base: position 67,552,761 of record NC_136261.1, on the reverse strand, counting down.
CCCCCCCCCTTGCTAAGAGGAGTGCCGTCTCTGAGATCCATAACAATTGGTGTCGAGGAGTGGGATTGGACCCGAACCAAATTTTAAACATCTAAAAATTTGGTCAAAAATCTGGAGCGGCCGAAATTTTTATTAACACCACCAAATTTAAATCGTGCCATGGATGATCAAGGCAATCGGGTGCCGGTAGGGGAGAATGAGGAGTTAGAGGCAACCCAGGACCCCAGGGAGGAATTGGGAGAGATGGAAGAGGAGAGCAATGAGGGTGCGGTAGTGGGGGTTGCAGGCGCACAAGATGGTGGCGCCTCGCACGAGGTCGCTGGGGCACAAAATGGTGCCTCGCACATGGCCGTGGCAGCCGAGCCCACGGTGCCAACGGACTGGGACCTATTTATGATACAAAGGAGGGCCTTTATGGTCAAGACGGGAGAAGACATGGCAAGGAATAGTAGGCAGATGGATGCTCGGGGGGGAGCAATTGGGAAACCAAATTGGAGGATTGGAAGATAGAATGGGGGAGTGATGAGACAGCAAATTGGAGCAATTAGACAATAAATTTTAGGGGTTAGACAGTAAATTTGGGGGGCTAGAAGGTAAATTGGGAGGATTAGGGGCCCAATTAGAGGACGTGAGTAGCCAAATGAATGAAGGGTTAACGGGGTTGGAAAATAGAATGGCCGCCCAGGAGAACCAGATGGAAGGGGTGAAGAATGGGTTAACGGGGCTAGAAGACAAGATGGGAGGCAATTTGAGGGAGATGGGGGAGCAATCCGCCCGGGAAATCAAACAAATGGGGGAGCAGATAGAGGAGGTAAAAATCGGGCTCGAAACCAAATTGGACACCCACAAGGGGGAGCTGGAACAGATGAGGGCGGCATCCACCAAGGAAATAGGAGAGATGGGGGGGATATAAGGCGAGGAGTGAGCGAAGAGGTCACGGGAGTACGCGATGAGGTAAGGCGGGGTGAGGAGCGCATGGAGAAAGAGGTGAGGAACAGCACGGCTCGGTTACAGGGGGGAATAGAAGACCTGACGCGAGGAGTAGAGCAGCTGACAGTGGGACAAAAGGAGTTAGGGGAGTAGGTAGAAAAGAAGACGGCGGTAATAGGGGGGTTGAAAGCGACGCAAAAAGAGATAAAGAAGGAATTAATAGCGACGAAGAAGGAATGTCAGACGGTACATGAGGGACTGACGAAGAAGTTAGAGGAGGTTAGAGGCAATGGAGATGAAAGAACGGGAAGTCAGGACGCACATAGAAACGACCAAGGTGGCCTTAGAGGAAGAAATTGAAGGGGCGCACCGGGAAATAAACGAGGTGAAACAAAAATTAGAGGAAGTGGAAGAGGGGGTAAGTGAAATTAAGAAGAGACTGAGGTCGGAGGGAGACGAAGAAAGAGATAAAGGAGGAGGTGATGGAATTGGTGCAAGGTCTGTGCTCCAAGTGTGATGATGTGCTGACTGACCAAATAAAGAGTTTGCAGGTGGCGGAGGAGGAGCGAAGGGGAAGAGGCACCGAGGTGAGTGGCGATATGCGCGGAAATGTATATGGTGTGAGGAGATTCAGCGAGCTTGGGTGTTGGTCTAGACCCGGGCGTTCGTGAGAGGCCGCTGGTGAGGTGTGCGGCTGGTGCAGAGTGCGTGGAAAGAGGATGTGTGCAAGGATGTCCGACTATGGGGAGTGCGAGGGGTATTGGTGAGCAAGGGTGTGCGGGTATGGAGTGGGTAGCGGGTTGCGGAGGGGCGACCCAGGCATTGACACCGACAGGAGTAGTGTTCAGAGGGACGGGGGATGCATGAGAGCCCCCCGTGAATAGTGTACTGTGGGGGCCCGGACGGTTCGGCCCCGTGCTAACCCCGCAAGGAGCGACGCATGGGGTCCGGTCTTCGGGCACCCACAAGGTCCCACTCGCGCCGTATGACGGCAAGAGTGATCTGAGGGCATACCTTGCGCAGTTTGAATATGTATGTAGAGGCAACGGTTGGAATCCGGTCGAAGGTGGAGTACACCTCGTGGGGGAACTGCGCGGCGCGGGGGCGGAGGTGCTGACAGCTTTACCACCGGGTGCTCTCACCCTGCCAGCCCTCCGCGCAGCCTTAATTAATCGTTTCAGCATTGAACAGCAAAGCGAGCTTGTTAAAGCTCAGCTTGCTCAACGAAAACGCAAGCCCCAGGAGACCATCGGGGAACCTGCCCAGGACATTCGCCGCGCAGTAGGGTTCGCACACGTGGACATGGCAGCGAGTTCCCAGGAAAGCCTGGCGCTGGATCACTTTATCCAGGCTTTTCCGGATACAGAGCTCCGACAACAGCTCGCCATGTGGCGCCCGTAGACCTTGAGCCAGGCGGCCGACGCTGCAGCCCTTTGGGAAGCAGCGAGGCCCCTGGCCCGGGGAGGCGAGCAGTGGCGGGGCATCAGGTAGGGCCCGTGATGGGTGGCGGCTCCCCTAGGGGGCCCGCCCCCCAAGAGGGCCCTGACCTGGAGAGCATGGTCCGGAGGCTGTTGGACCGGCATCTGGCGGGACCCTCCCCCCCCTGCCAGAGCCTGGGAAACTAGAAGGTGCCGAGCACACAGGGCGGTGTTCTGCAATAGGGGATGGTGGGGAGCCCTCATTGACGCGACAGGTCATTCATTGTGGCCAAATTGGAACAGGTAGCCTCACAATTTGGTGCAAAATTGCCGGCGTGGGGGTAGATGCCGTAGTGGACACAGGAGCTAGCGCCACGATCATCAGCCCTGTGATCCTTAATTCGAGTGCAGACGGCTGGGATAAAATCCAGCGTCTGGAAAATCATAGTTTGCAGCTGGCTACCGGGGCAACGGCTCCGATCATAGGGCGTGGTTTTGTGACCCTCAAGTTGGGATCGGTAAAGAGAGAGATAGAGGTTTGGGTGGCGGCGGTGTGCGACCCATGCTTAATAGGGTTGGATTTGTTGACTGCCGGCGGTTGTAAAATCGATTTGTGCCGGGGGACCCTGCAAGTGGGAGTAGAGGAGCTACCATTGGAGGAGGTGAGCACGGCCGAGAGGACGGAGCTGGAGGCTTCTGAGGCCGTGACCATCCCTCCGAGGGCTGAGGCCATAGTGCCGGCCCGGTGGTCAGCTCGCCCAACATGGCAGGAGTCCTGCGGCCTGGTTGATCCGGTGGCAGCGCGATCCATACCTGGTTTAATCGTGGGCCGCACCCTCGTCAAAATGGACGGGCCGGTGGTGGCAGTCCGGGTAATTAACATTAGCACAGAACCACGCACTATAGTGAGGGGCACGAAGGTAGCTGGCTGCACCCCTGTTAAAGAAGTCGCGTTAGTGAGGGGCGAGAATGTCCAGCCGAGCCGGCCCCAGGGGGAGCCTTCAATAACTAGTCGGAATTGGCCCGATCCCATTTGCGAGATGGTAAATCGAAGTAGCGTAGAGTTGGAAGGTACCCAGAGGGAGGCCTTACACAAACTAATTGGATCCCATTTGGATATCTTCTCCTTGTCCCCCGAGGATATTGGACGTACGGGCCTGGTGAAACATCAGATCCACACCGGTGAGGCCCGGCCTATTCGTCAGCCCGCCCGACGGCTCCCTTGGAGCAAGAGGGAGGAAGCTGACGAGCAGGTAGAAAAATGTTCGATGCAGGTGTCATCGAGCCCTCGGGAAGTCCCTGGATGTCACCCGTTGTGCTGGTCAAAAATAAGGATGGGACCACGCGTTTCTGCGTGGACTATCGCCAGCTAAACAACGTGACACTCAAGGACTCATATCCCCTGCCAAGAATTGACGATGCCCTCGATGCAGTTGCGGGCTCAAATTGGTTCCCAACTTTGGACCTCAAGAGTGGGTATTGGCAGGTGGAGATGGATAGGGCAGGGAAGGAGAAAACGGCATTTTCCACAGGTAAGGGGCTGCATCAGTTCACTGTGATGCCGTTTGGTTTGTGTAACGCCCCCGCCACCTTTCAGAGATTAATGGAACATGTGCTAGGCGGCATGCCATGGCAGTCCTGCCTGGTATACCTGGATGACGTCCTAGTACATGCCAAAACATTCCCCCAGGCTATAGCTAATTTGGACCAGGTGTTTGGGTGCCTCAGACAGGCAGGGCTGAAGCTGAGTACAAGTAAGTGCACTTTGTTTGCAAGAGAGGTGGCCTATCTAGGTCACGTTATCGGTCGCGAGGGGGTAAAAACAGACCCAGGCAAAATTACAGCGGTAGAGGAGTGGTCCGCACCACGTACCATCAAGGAGGTGCAGGGATTTTTGGGACTCTGCTCCTACTACCGGCGCTTTGTGGCGAAATTTGCAGAGTTGGCCCGGCCCCTTCACCGGCTTACGGAGAAGGGGACGCGATTTAATTGGACAAGGGAGTGCCAAGAGGCCTTCCTAAAATTGAAGGGGTGTTTGACATCCGCACCCATTCTAGCTTACCCCACTAGTGACGGGACCTTTACCCTGGACATGGATGCAAGCCAGGAAGGATTGGACGCAGTTTTGTCGCAGACACAGGAGGGCGTGGAGAGAGTGATTGCTTATTATAGTCGGGCCTTGAGTAGGCCCGAACGAAATTATTGCGTCACCCGCAAGGAACTATTGGCTATGCTAGCTGCCATGAACCATTTCCACCCGTACTTGTACGGGCGGAAATATTTGGTTCGAACTGACCATTCCTCCTTGCAATGGCTCCTTCGGTTCAAAGAACCGGAGGGCCAAATTGCAAGGTGGTTGGAAAAGTTGCAGCAGTACGATTTTAATGTGACCCATAGGGCCGGGAAGGCCCATGGAAATGCTGACGCACTCTCTCGGCGTCCTTGTCTGGGGGGAAAACTAAATTTTGTGCGAGACACGAGGAGAGGGAGCAATTGGGTGATTCTGCCCCTATCCTCGTCGTCTGTGCAACCCGGGTGAGAGGGCCAATTTTGCCACTAACCGCAGACGAGGGATTTGGAACTTTGGCATGGAGCAGTGCAGCACGGCCCAGCAGGAGGATCCCGTCCTGGGACCGGTGTACAAATGGGTCAGATTGGGGCAAAGACCTAATGGGGAAGAGGTCACCCCCCTCGGGGCGCAAACAAAGGCATATTGGGCTCAGTGGCAGACCCTGGAGTTGAAAGACAACATCTTATATCGCAAGTGGGTGGAGGTTCCCTCTGAGAGAACTTCCTGGCTGGTGATAATTCCAAATAAATTCAAAAACATCATATTACAACCGGTGCATGGTGCCCGCTCCGGCGGCCATTTGGGCAGGACAAAGACAACATCTCGGGTCTGCCGGAGGTTCTATTGGGTTAATATGGGGCGCGATATACAGGACTGGTGTCGGAGATGCGACGCCTGTACTGCCAAAAAGGGACCAGCACGGAGGATGAGGGCCCCCCTTCAATTACACCAGGTGGGGGGCCCCCTTGAGCGGGTGGCTATGGATATTCTAGGACCACTACCATGTACCCACCAAGGTAATAAGTACATTCTCGTTGTAATGGACTATTTCACCAAGTGGCCGGAGGCCTATGCCCTCCCCAACCAAGAAGCCGGGGTGGTAGCGCAGGCCTTCGTGGAAGGATTTGTATGTCGGCATGGGATTCCACAGGAGCTGCACACTGATCAGGGACGAAATTTTGAAAGCCAATTACTAAAAGATGTGTGCAGACTCCTGTCAATTAGGAAAACCAGAACAACGCCCCTAAGACCCCAACCTGACGGGATGGTGGAAAGGTTCAATCGAACATTGGTCCAACAACTGGCCTTGTTCACCACCAACCGTCAAGATGACTGGGCCGAACATCTCCCATACTTATTGATGGCCTACCAAACGAGCCAGCATGGGGCTTGTGGGGCCACCGCATGCAGTCCAGCGTTGCTTATGTATGGGCGGGAGTTGCGGGTTCCCGCCAACTTGTTGCGCGGTCCTGTGCCAGACACCACCGATACACCGCCGAGGGAGGGTTACGCATGTGACCTGGAAGAAGGCATGGAGAGGGTCCATGCCTTCCCCCGCTGCCAGCTCCATTTCTCCATTTAGCGGGGGCCAAGATGAAGCGCAGGTACGACCACCGGAGCCAGGGGAGCCAGTACGCTTCGGGGATGAAGATTTGGTTATTTGATCCCCGGAGGCGGAAGGGTAGGTGCACAAAACTCACCTCTCCCTGGCAAGGCCCGGGGGTCGACCTGTCGCAAGTCTGTGACGTGGTCGTAAAGATCAAAATGGGGCCACGAGCCCTCCCTCGGATCGTCTATGCCGACCGGATAAGACCTTACACCGGCGAGCAGGTGCCCTCATGGATTGCCTTGGCTTTAGATGCCGAGGCGGGACCCAGTACCTCTAATGAGGGGGGCTCATAGTGCCAGAGGACTGACGGGGAGTGATAATGGGAGATGCCTGATGTGGAGGGATGGCAACTCTGCCATCCCTCCCATCCACAGGGCACATGAGCTATAGGTTATGGGGTGGCTGTCCAAACTAGCCCGGGAGGGTTAGGTTATTGTTAGGATTTAGAAGATGACCATAGGTAACTGTAGAGTTAAGTAGCGACATGTACCTGTAAAGGGGACGTAGAATAGGTTAGATGGTTGTTAATGACGTGGTATGCGCTTAATATAAGGGAAGACTGGGGAGCGCGAGTTTCAGAAGGGAGTAGTCAGCTTAGATGATGCAGCGTGTGTGCAGCAAGTTCTTTGTGGTGAGTATGGTGATTGGCATGATTGTGCATTGAGCAGAGTATGGTGAAAGGTGTGATTGTGAGTTGTATTGAATGAATGGTCCTGGAGGAAAGACGGGTGCACGTGCACAGGTGTACAGGTGACACCAGGTGTGTGGGTACAGGTGTGCAGGTGAAGCACGGGTGAATGTCGCATGGAATGAAGGGAGTATGGAATCGATGGAATGGAGTATGGAATGGATGTGTGGAGTGAGTAGTGTGGAATATGTGGAGTGGAGTGGTTGGTGCGAAAGGAGTGGATGGGGAAGATGGACCCCTTTCACGAATACCCAGGGAGGGTAGTTTAAGAGGTAAGTGGAGGGTATCGGTAAATTGTGGTGGATATTGGCATCTGTGGTGCGTGTGGTAGAATGGTGTTTGGATGGGTGCATTAGTGGAGTCAATTGGCTGGGCGTGTGGCCTGTTAGTGTGTGTATGGTTAAATGGGCACTCCGCCACTGTTAGTCTGTCGGCCAGGTGAGGCCGCAGGTAGGCTCTGGGAGCCAGTAGAGTTGTGAATGGGGCCCGAGGATCCGGAGGACGGACCCGGGTAGCCCAGTGCCAGAGAGGGCACCGAGTGGGGTAAGGGAGCCAGACGGCCTTCCCCAGGTAGATAGGTTAGGGAGAGGAGCTAGGCAAGCTCGGGAGGCAACTGCAGTGGCAGAGGTGTGCAGGTGAGTAGACCTGCTGGTGAGCCACACGACCCAGCCCTGAAATTGTGCAAGGGCACAGGGAGTTGAATCGGGGGAGTGAGACCCCAAATTGGTGAGCGCCACAGATGGTCAGTGGGAATTGGTTTTTAGAACCGCATAGAGTAAAGTGGCCAATGGTTTTGCAGGGAAGGACCCCGGGTAGAGTAAAAGTGTTAAAGTCATTTAGAAGTATAGTTAGGATTGAATTCTCTTCGCACCATCTACATCCACTCACCAAGGTGACAGGACTCCACACCATGTTTATTTTTGTTGCAAATGTTTTGGAATGGTGAGACGCATCATGACGTGGGGGTGACATTGTGCTTGTTGTTCCATCTCTTCCTCCTTATGAGGAATTGATGAGAAATTGGGCTTGATGGCAAATTTGGTGAGAGGGATTGTTGATGAATTTGGTATTATACTAGGGTATGCCCGTACTATATCTATATCTAAAATTATATCCCCCCCCTCTATTTACATGAAATGGTTTGGTCCAAAGCGAACGGCTTGCGAGTACGGTGACAATCCCCCCCCTCTATTTACATGAAATGGTTTGGTCCAAAGCGAACGGCTTCGGAGTTTGGTAAAGAAATCGCCATAGCGTGCCCAAATGCGCAGGAAAGCGAAAGAATCGCAAATTTAAGGAAATGCCCGTACTTCCGTAAGGAAGAGAAAAGAAATGAAAAGGAAAAACATTCCAAACCGCGAGGGAAAACAACACGGCACGTCGACACAACAACGTGTCCTGTGATTGGCCGTACGTCGCTGCCAGTAGCTGCCCCCAAAAAAAAGCTTTCACCGTCCGGCGACTGAATTTAAGGGGAAAAATAAAACGCTCTTCGCTTAAAACAACGCCCTTCGCTCTGACTGAATTGGGACAATGTTTTTATGTTTTTAATTGAATTACTATCCGTAATGGCGCACGCTCTCACAGGAGCTCCGGAAGGTCGCATATCGCAGGAAAGCGAAAGAATCGCAAATTAGTTTTAATTAGTTTTAAAACATCGTTTAACGCCAACATAGCGCCAACATAGTTTGCCGACGGGAAATAAATGAATACGCTCTCAAATGTGCCATCCGAGGCAGAGCCTGTTCGCCACGTTCGGCACACGTGATAGCTCGCTGCTCTCTGATTGGTTGAATCGTTTTTTGGACATAGTTCGGTAACTACTTCTGCGATTAATTTAAAACCTTGAAAAGGCACATCCTCGGGTCCCCAGCAATATACCTGGCAAGTTTAAAGTATATCGGACCCGTGGTTGTCGAGAAACAGCGGTCACAGACAAACACACACACAGACACACACACACACACACACACACACACACACACACACACACACACACACACACACACACACACACACACACACACACACACACACAGAGATTGCTGAAATTATAGATAGATTAGGGGAGATATGGGGAAGACGAGACAGTAGTGCCGAATTTGTAAATGTGTAGAGTTTTGTAAATACGGGGTAAGGGCAAGGGTAGAGTAGGTGACGGGGGGGGGGGGGGGGGGGTGACGTACGGTACGGACGAGCTTTCACAGCTCATTCTCATGCGCACCTCACCTTGCATTGCCTTGTTTGGATGTGTACCCCTGCGACCCTGGCCCGATGCTTGCTTTGTCTTTCCTTCCCCACTCACGGCTTGTTTCTTTTGGGTCCGATGGGGGGGGGGGGGGGGGGGAGTGCGCAGGTAGCCGCACTTGTGTGCCAGAGCCGCCGCTGCACAGCCTGCCTGGACCGGTACACCACCTTATGGACCGCACGACCTGCGGCCTAGGACCACTTTATGGACCACACGTTTTTGTGGCCAAGCACCACACCGATGGACCCCACGTGTTGGGGCCTGGCCCCTCTGCTGGGACCGGCCATGATGGCCGGAGAGAGTCCTTGCTTGCGGACCACGCTGAGTGGCCCCTTTTGCCATACAGGTGGACCACCCGTAGTTAGCCCCTGTTGGCCCTAAATAAAAATGGACGCGTTCTGTGCCTTTTTATTATTTCAAATAGGCCGCAAGCAAAGAACAAGACAACAGCAAGAAACATCGGGCCAGCAGAGCAGGGGAAGCCAGAGCTGACAACCAGGTCATCAGTTTGTTTTTATGTGTGCAATGAGCACTGGATGGTGCTTTGTGTATTTATTGGTGCTTTGGTGCGTATTGGTGCTGATTGGTGCTTTGTAGTGCTCTTGTGCCCGGGGGTGCACTGCAATATCAATTGTGCATCCCCAGGCATTTGAGTATGGTGTATCGGTGCAGTGCAGTGCATGTCCTTCCTCTTTTCAAAAGATCTTTTGTCTCCCAAAATGACAGGTCCTGGGTTTGCAGTGTAAATACCAATTAGTGTTTTGTAAATAATGCTCCCCACCGGCTAAATGTATAGTTTGCGAATAATTCCATGATTCGGTTATCGTGTGGGCGTGAGTCTGTTAGGTAGGATGCAACGTAGCATGCGGGACATAATTAGTTGTTTTAAAACTGTCGCACTCAAGAGTAAGATAGTAGAGGGTTAATAGTAGAGGGCTACTACACCTGAGTGTCACATTAAGTAAAGTTATTTCGGGCCGGGACGGCCCTAGAGGAAAAGACGGGTGCTGTGTTACGGTTTTTAGAACCTTCACTAGTAAATTTTAGTAAATGTTTCCCTTATAAATGATCCCCTATAAATATCCCCATAAATTGGCTTTATTAAAGATCGCACCCTAGTTAGTCCATGTACAACACGTAGAGAACCATAGGACCTCCCTGTAGTTATTTCATTATTATGTGTTTCAGTTAAGGATCTGTTCCCAATAGTTGAATCTGCGTTGCATTAATCAAATAAGATAGGCCCCTTTCAATTTCCCCAATCGTCTCACCCGCTCTTCAAAGTAGCAGTAGGGCGGCGTTCGGTGCACCTTGCCCTGATTCGGTTGTTGGCCCCAAACCGCCATTACACACGCGGTCTCAAGCCGAGGAAGAAGGGAGCGGGGCCACAAGAACAAGGTGTGGCACGTCGACTCGTCCTCAGAGGCGTAGCCAGCGAGCTCTTGCCGGCCAACCAGCGCCGAGGTGAGCGAACCGGTAGGCGTGTCATCGGAGCCGGTGGCTTGATTCCTACACGGACAATGAAAGCGGCTGCGAGGGACTGCTTGAGGAGAAGACGTGATCCGGCAGATGAGTGAGGTACCCGATGAGGATACGGAGCATTGTAAGGAGGAGAGTGGGTCCGTTTGACGGTGACAATCCCGCGCTTTATTCGCATTGTCCGACCGTGTGAGATACGAGACCAGAAGCTGCCGCTGGCTGTTCACTTCCACCCCGGAGCGTGGACCTGGAGCGGACCAAAATGCTGTGCCTCTGCCCGGACCTTCCAGCCCTGCTGTCCCACCTAGACCTTCTCCCTCTTCCAGTCATTCCTGCCTGCTATTCCCCTTTCGTGTAAGTCTGTGTGTTCTGTCCTGGGCGTTGATAATTAAGACTGTTTTTAAGGTTGCCCTGTGTATCTGCATTTTCATACTTGTATATTTGCCTTTCGTTTCCTCTTTTAGTATAGAAATAAACCTGTGTTCTTGCTTACCCTTTTGGTTTCTTCTCCCCCCGATCACTTTAGTGATTTCCCCATTGGTACCTGTGGCACGATTTGGCCAACGCGCAGAATCGGGTTAGTCAATTGCTAACGGCTCGAATCGCGGATTGCTAAACCGCACGGCAAACACCATCTTGTCCATGGTTCGAGCGGTACTTGTCTCCCTGCTTTGCGGAGGGATTGGTAAAGGTATTCGGGAGAACACGTTGACCAATAACCCTGACCAATCTCACCCCGCAAAGAAGCGTTATAAGTACCAGGACTAGAGATGGCCGGCTTAACAGGACAAGGGGATTAACCCCCCCTTGCTAAGGGGGGTGCCGTCTCTGAGATCCGTAACAATATATATATATATATATATATATATATATATATATATATATATATATATATATACAGTAGTGACCCCTAATTCCGAACGCCCCTCATCTCGAACTACTCTAATTCCGAACCGTAAATTCGAGAAAATTTTGTCCCTAATTCCGAATGTATTTCGATAACCGAACGTGGAGGGCAAACGTGAAAGCATGGGCTTCCAGGCAGTTCTTCACTGAGTGGATTCATGAGGAGTTTGCCCCTTCTGTGAAGGCTTATCTTGAGGAGAAGAGTCGCCAACACCAGGCAACTTTGGAGAGGTGGTTCTCTAAAGAAAGCAAGCCTAGTGAGCCCCAACCCTCTACAAGTGGTGTTAAGAGACAAACAGAGCAAACACCAGAAGCACAGTCATCTGATGTTAGCTTGGAAGGTGCCTCACCTTCCAAGCAATAAAACCCTCTCCCTCCTTCCTCCTCTCCAGCTTCCACATGCACCATCAGAACTCTCCACTAAGGTAAATGCAGTTATTTTCATGTTAGTACATTTATTTCTTGTTTTTATTATTATTATTATTTGATATTTAGGGCATTTACTCATCTTATTTTACCTTGAATCATGTGTATTTGCAGTTAACAGTGTCTTGATAATGGGTTTTTGGGGTCCAGGAACGGATTAATTCACTTTCCATTATTTCTTATGAGGAAAATAGTTTCTAATTCCGAACTTTTCCCAATCCGAACTGCCGCTGGAACGAATTAAATTCGGATTTAGAGGTCCCACTGTATATATATATATATATATATATATATATATTAGGGTGGTGCTCAAAATAATTTTTTTTAAATATTTACTGGGACATGGCTTTATGTTGTTCCTGTTGTTCCAAAATGAAAAGACACCAAATATGAAAGCAATCTGATTTTATTTAGGGGTGCCACATCAGCCTTCAAACTAAAGGTGTCTACAAAACTTTTCTATATATGGATCGAAAGCAAAACCAGAAGTTTGTTTTATGAAAATCCACCCTCCACTCACTTTCTTTGTATTCTAGCAAACACAAGTTACAATAGCTGCACAAATAGCACTATATTGCTATGAAAACTCAAATTCAATGATAACAATCCAAATGTTCAGTTCATAAAATGAAGAGACACCATATCACATAATATTTAAAAAACCAAATATAATGAGAAATGTAACTCCTATTTCTGGGCCTGTTTCACCACTGTTGCCTTCTTGGCATCGGGGAACATCTTCCTGTGAGCAGCAACAACTTGGAGCAGAGCTTGCTTTTGCTCTTCATCCTTTGTAAGGAGCTTATTGTAGTCTTGTATCAATGCGACACCCCTTTCTGCCCTGTCGTTCACCACGACTAAGCCACTGGCGGCTTTCTTTGCTTCCTGAAAGCTGGTTTCTTGCTCCCATGAACCAGGATCCTTATCCATCCAATCAGTTGGGGTCCCTAGGATGCTGAAGAAATGCTTGGTGTGTTTTGTTATGAGGCCAGCGATTGACAGGGCGGTTCCTCGTTTGATAGCTGGTCTCTTTGGAGAGGGGTTTTCACCGTCATTTTTCAATGCTTCAATCATATTGATCTTGCTTTCTTTGTCAATTCTGGTGTCAAAGAATGCAAATGCCACTAGTACTGGGCTCATGTACCACGTGTGGCGGCCAAGTGCCTTCAAGGCTGCCTGAGCCATCTTCTGATTGATTTGTTCAAACTTTTCCAACTTCTTGAAGAGGTTAATGTCATTCAGGGGAGCCTCAATAGCTTGTGGAGCCCGAAACCAAGCCTGTACATACACAAGGCAGACAAAAATGTTGAAGGCTCGGAGTTCTCTCGCCTCTCGAAATGTCAAGTGGAACTATGACCGAAACATGAACACCTGTAGTGAATATAGTGCTTTTGCCATCCATCTGGCTCTGTGCATTGCTCCTGGAGCCATGATCCGGATTCCACGAGGTGGGATTCCTCCCATGTAGATGACAGTCAGTTCTAGGAGTTCACGATAATCATCTCGTGGCTGCTGATCTTTCAAACACACAAGAACGTTTTTGCTTCCAACACAGTGTCTACACATCCCATTGAAGCCTTCCTCTCTGAGAATTGATCGTGAAGAAACTTCCTGTCCTCGGGGTTGGTGATTATGGCCTCCGAATCTGCATGCCTAAGATCAAACGTCTTCTCCAAGGAGGCCTTGAAGGATGCTTCCTTTTTCTCTTGGGTCGCACCACCCCGCTTTGCACCTTTTTGGAGGCTCCTCCATTCTTCATATAGCCTCTCCAAACGATGGATGCAGTGCTGCTTCGTCGTTGTAGGTAGGTGAGCTTTTTCCCAGAACTTCACAACCTCTTCAATGGTGAGGGTTGCACTCTCCCGGGCAGTGCGATTCTCCTTCTTCAGGTGATGGAAAAACAGGACAAGAGATTGATGCACAGTCGGGAGCTTGGCACCTTTGATGGCACCTCCAGAAGTGGACCCAATGAGATACACATTATCCTGAGCCCGAGTTTTCAATGAAACACTGGTACTAGCACATGCCATATCTGCAAAATAAGCAAGAATGTGGGTAAAATCCTGTTAATTCTTACTCCACAGGGTCACTCTCTACAAAAGAGCCACAGTCAATAAGTTAGGCCTACATATTACACACTAAAAAAGCGTACCCCTGACCCCGGGAACCTGTACAAAACATGCATGAAAATTGCCCAGATAGTGATCATAGGAAGTCTCAAAACTGTATGTATAATATATTGTATATATATAATGTGTAATGTGTATTTATGTATATTTATTATTTAATGTATATTTAATATATATTTATTTTTAATATTATATTTAATGTATATATATAATTATGTATTTATTTTGTGTATATACAGCCCAAAAAATGGGAATTCCTATTTTTGCATGGGGGAAAATTCATCACTGATGTGGCACCCCTGTAGCGCTGATGTGTATATTATATTATAATATAATATTATATTATATATACTGTATATATATGCATAAATACACTACCGGTCAAAAGTTTTAGAACACCTCAATTTTTCCAGTTTTTAGTGAAATTTACGCAGTTTAATATCTCAATGTACTCTGAAATTAAGCATAGAACAAATAAACAATTGGAGATAAAAATAAATCATAGAATCATTTTGTTTAACAAAATTGAATTTAAATTTTTGACTCAGCAAAGTAGCCACCTTTTGCAGATGTAACCGCCGAACACACTCGTGGCATTCTTTCTACAATGGAAATCAAATATTGTTCGGGAAGTTCTTCCCAACACTGTTGCAGAAGTTCCCACAAATGTGTTGCACTTGTAGGTTGCTTTGCTTTCACCCTTCTGGCCAGTTCATCCCAAACCAGCTCGATGGGGTTTAAGTCTGGAGATTGTGCTGACCATTCCATGATTTGAAGCCTACCGTCTTCTTCTTTTCCTCAAAGATAGTTTTTACATAGCCTGGAGGTGTGCTTAGGGTCATTATCTTGCTGTGGGATGAACCCCTGACCAACTAGGCGTAAAGCAGAGGGTATTGCATGGCACTGCAAAATGCTGTGGTAGCCCTTTTGGTTCAGGATGTCAGTCACTCTGTGCAAGTCGCCAACTCTGGATCCAGCAAAAAAGCCCCAGACCATCACGCTTCTTGCTCCATGTTTGACAGTTGGTGTCACACACTGAGAAATCATTCTTTCGCCGACTCGACGTCATACAAAAACCCTGCGCGATGAACCAAAGATTTCAAATTTTGATTCATCAGTCCATAAGACCTTCTTCCAGTCGTCAATGGTCCACTGGCAGTGCTTCATGGCCCAGGCAAGCCTCTTTTTCTTATTTTGCCATCTTCGCAATGGCTTTCTTACTGCCACTCGACCTGTGAAACCTGTTCTCTTCACAATTGAAACTGAGACTTGCTTACTTCAACCAGTGTTAAGCTGTGCTTGAAGCTGTTGTCCTTTGAGCAGCCTATCGCGCAAGCTGTTGACTCTCAGAAATTTGTCTTCTGATTCTGTTCTGGCTTTGGGTCTGCCAGATCTCTTCCTGTCAGAATTTCCTCTAGTTTCCAATATATTACTTCCTGCAGTGCAATATTGTCCAAATAATGCTTCAGAGGGTGAAATAACAGTCTGTTCCAATGCAGCTTTTATGCAGACAGGGGGTTTGTAATCAAGTAATCAGCAGAGGGTGGGACACCTGTAGGAATTGTTTGCATCAACTTTCAAGGCTTAATTTATTTACATTGCTTCAGAACAGCTGTAAGTTGTTAACCCATTACTTGTTCCCTGAAGAAGGCCTTTTTTTTTACAATATAACTGCAATTTACATTATTTTCCCATTTTTGCTTACCTAAACTTTTTATTTAACCTCGAGCAGTTTACTGCTTACCTTTGTACCATTTCAGGTTATTCACTGGACATTAAACTGCGTACATTTTAATAAAAACTGGAAAAATTGAGGTGTTATAAATCTTTCGACCGGTAGTGTATATATATATAATCGGGAGATTAAATCGGACGCGGACGTAGCTGCAGGACGGTCGATCTTTAATTTTCGACAAGCTTTCGACCAACAAAGGTCTTCTTCTTAGTCTACAGAAACAACAGGCATGTATATCAGACAAGTATGTATCATGATATGTGTGTAAGATGTATGATATGTGTAGAAAATGCATACAAAAGGAAGAGCCACGCTAAAGCTCACTTACCATCCCCAAGTTCAGCGGAAGTGAAGCGCAGCTTACAGTTACCATTCGCGTTACAGTTGGTGCACGTGCATATACAAATATAGAAATACATACATAAATAAACACACAAGCATATATTCATATACCATTTGTATTCATATAATATATTTATATATTTATTTATATATATATATATATATATATATATATATATATATATATATATATATATACACATATATATATATATATAAATGACATATAAAGGTAGAATGAATAAATGAGTGAATGAGTGAATGAATGAATGGGTTCGGTTAATGATTTGATTGAGTTGATGTAGGAACATTCTTTAATCATCAAAATTTATGCCATGAGGGATTTTTGTCTGACGTTTATGTATCCAAAAGGACTCACGTTTCAGAATCGTGGTGTGTGATCGATTTGTGATTGATTCAATGGCAGAGATTTGAATGTCATTTATAGAGTGATCCGGTTGATTAAAGTGTATCGTGTAAGGTAGAGATTTGCCCTGACTGGTGTGGAAGTTATTGATTTCTGACCGGGTGTTATTAAATCGTGTGTAGAGTGTATTCTCAGTTTTTCCAACATATTGTTTGGTGCACTTTTGGCAAGTGATTAGGTATATGACCCATGTAGATTTGGAGTTCATATTGGAGGTGATGGGGAATTTTTGTCCAGTGCTAGAACTACAAAATTTGTTTCCTTCTTGTAAATGCTTGTGAATGTGTGTGTGGATTGTGGATTTATTCACAAGCATTTACGAGAAGGAAACAAATTTTGTAGTTCTAGCACTGGACAAAAATTCCCCATCACCTCCTTAATCAATTAAAACCATCAATTCCCCATCAATTAAAACTCACAATAAATGAGAGAGTTCATGGAATACCTTTCCCCAAGCAGTCTTGAGAAAAAGGACATGGGAAGGATCTTTTCATCTCTTGCTTTGTCTTTCCGAGCACGATCATTATTAGCTTTGTTCGTGAATTTTCAACAATAGGCGCGATAGCAACCATACGGAGCCGATTGGTCAAATAGAACAGTCCAAAGCTGAACCCTCTGCCAACTCTTCTCGGAGAAACAATTTTGGACCGATCTTTGAGAAAAAGATGCACTAAACAAACAGATATTTTGGACAAAGCTCTGTTCTTGCATCGCTAGACACCGCCATTTTTCTGAATCCCACTGTTACTCCGTTCTCGGAGAGCGCAGCAAATTTGATTGGGCGCGACGGTGTAAAGTTTTGCCCAAGTTATGCTAAACCTAAGGTTTTTGAGAATGCGATCAAAGTGATTTGTGGTCTACAGTGTTCAGATATATCATTTGATTCAAATAAAATAAACGTTTTAAAGGCTGCAGGAAAAGGATCCAATTGGAAGTTTACTGCCATTGATGCATCCTCTGTTACACCACCTTATTTAACACGTTAAATTAGTTATTCGTGTCTGTTGCTTGGGTCCTTTATGACGTCCCTATAACAGTACGTTTCCTGTTAGGAATGATTTTCAATTTTGTTTGACTGCCCGACAGACTAAAACTAGAGTCCCTGTATAAAGAGAGTTGCGCCATGCGCTGACCCGAGATTTCTGGTCACGTGATTTCGTGGCGCCATTTTGTGTCTAACTTCACCGTGCGTGAACGTCAGCTTGGTACGGGAATGTTGTTCATTGCCAAACAAAATGACTGGTTGTTCTGCTTTTGGTTGTTCAAACCAATCTGGGAAATATAAGATGTATAGATTTCCAAGTGATAAAGTCAGAAGACAAATTTGGGAAGCGAAAGTCAGACGAAAGAGCTGGAAAGCGATCGACTCCTCGAGACTCTGCCAGGTAGGCCCACGCCGCTTGATGATCGATGTTCAAAAGCAATTCTATCTGCTCGGTTTTTTTTTGGTTGTCTGTCCGTTGAAAACCCTTTTAAAGGGAAGTGATTTGTGTTTGTTTATAATCTTCAAGGAGCTGACCAAAAATGCATTTCCGTGGGAAGAACCCTGCTCAATTTTTTTCGGGTAGTCCTAGCGGACCGCATATTGTCATTGATTGATGAAATGTCCCGGTACAGTGACATTGCCTGGTCTGCGGTTGGGTAGTCTGCGGGCAATGTCACTGTACTTTTTCAGAGGGAATTAATTTTGATTTTATAGGGGTGGGAAACCCATGGTCCGTTTTGTTTTCAGTTGTCTGTCCGTCCATTCAAAACTTATTCTGAGGCAAGTTATTTTTTTGGTTTAAAATCTTTAGCCTAATCGGCAATCATAAAAGCAATTTTAGGGGGGGACCTGCTCAATTTTTTTGCGGGTTGTGCAGCCATCCATACGTCCAAAATTTGACGAGTTATTGTTTGCTTTGTACAGTGCTCATGCGTCTTGTGGCATATTTGCTCAAATATTACCCACCCCGGGATTTATGGCCAAATTGTAGTGATGGAAGATTTTGCACATTGGACAATCCCTATATATTTAACCTGGTGACAGCTATCGTTCCCAAAACATACAATATTTCTAGGTGATTAATGCAGTAAAACAGGTGTATTTGTGTACCCACATTTAAAACTGGCTCAACTTTCAAAAGCTGTTATCCCTGTTTGATATCAATATACATGTGGTCGATAGAGCTAGCGATTTGTCTGGCCATCTTCCGGAAGATTGTCCATGTGATTTTCTGTTGTGGAAGTACTAGTACATGACAGCTCATTCAAATTAAACTGTGTTGTGTTAGAATAAAAATTTCAATAAATAAATACATCAAGGACACTCATTGTATGATTGCAGGAACATTTCGATGTGAATCAGTTTGAGAGGGGTCGAGCTGATGACAAAAAGAGGTTGAAGTGCTCTGCAGTTCCAACAATATTTAGCTACCGGAAACCCGTGAAGCTGCGCAACTCCCCCAAGAAGTGTTGACCGTCCAGAACTGAGAGACTACATCTACCAAACTTGTCCGACCACACCTACTCCACTCATGAACGTATTGACTCCTCAAATGAATCTCAATGTAAGAATTGTTTTATTTATTACAAAATCATGGCAGGACATGTTCAATCAATGACATATTTTAAACGATTACAAAATGACAGGCATGTGCTTGTCTATATTTGTATAGCTCTTTGAACTATAATTGTACGTTCAGATTATGATGACTATCTTCCTGTTGCCATTTTCTTTTTACATTATTCTAAATATTTTGCAAAATTAAATTGTAAAAAAATTGTGTTATATTTAACGTTAAGTATAAAATTATCTTTCCCGATTACAACATTTATCTACAGAATACTGAGCAATTGTACATACCAATTTTCCAGTTGGCCATTAATTGCATATGTGCTCTTTTGTAGCTGAGAGTGAACCTATGGACACTGATACACAAGAGGGCCAAGATACTAGTGATTCTATTGAAGAACGGCTGCTGAGATTGGAGGAGAAAAATAAAAAACTGAACGATCAATTGAGGAAGACAAAAAGAACAGCAAGATCAATATGCAAAGCAAAGTTGAAACAGGAAGCTCGAATATCAATATGTACTGAATGTATGAACCAAGTTTTGTACTGAATGTTTACTGTGTTGGCCTCATCGTGTTCCTGGTGAAATTAAACAAGTTATGGTGAATACGACGTCGTATCTGTGCTTTTCCATATCTGTTCGACTAGACGAACCGTGCACACTGCAGGTGTTTTTTAAAGTTTTTTCTCTGTTTAATTACGGCTTGGCGCAGTCGAAAATTAAGTGTTAATTAAGTCGCCAGCTATGAAACATATTAATCGATCAGGCAATATCCATCAGAGTTCTGGGCAAGGGTGTAGTAATAAATGAACGTTTCAATCTTACTAGATGCCGATGACGTTTTCCTTATGTCAGAGACAGAAGCTGACTTGCAGCTTGTTAAATCATTACAATGGAAATTGAATATAAATGTCGATAAAACTAAAGTTGTACACTATAGAAATATGGCAATACCACGTACAGAATTTGTTTTAAGTGTGTTAGACTATATGTCGGCTGGAAGTCCTACACCGGAATTGCTCTCGGCACCCTTTAGAAAATATTGGATATGCCCACACTCCTTTCTAAAAGTTATTAAAATTCAGAGAACGACAGCATTGGTTTGTCTTACTTATAATGTTAGCTCTTATATGCAGTGTTGGCTTGTAATATGCATTGCCATACCACTTTTAATATCACCACACAGCTCTTTTTCACGGCAATAGCTGAGTTTTTGACAAAACAAATATCACCTGTATGTAATAATAAGACTAAATATGTGTAGTAAAATTTTTTTTAGCAGGTTTAGAATATATCACCCCATATCGCGAATGTACATGTATATCTAATCCGACACACTTAGACACAAAATGGCGTCCAAATTTGAGTTGACACAACTCTCTATATACAGGGACTCTAACTAAAACCATTACCTCATACTCATGTACACAGGAAGAAGGGACTTTTTTGAGACTCCGTATAATTTGCCAGATTCAAAGCCAAAGCACTGCTAAATTGCATGTCCTGGTTCTGATTCATGTTTGGATTCGTGTTCTACAATATTCAAAAGATAAAATTAAATTGAAATTAAGAAGTTTGTCGACAATATAAATAGACCGACAAACAGACAGCGTAAACCAATTATTTATCCCTGCTTAATTGTGCTTTGTGTTTGCAGTAACCAGGAAGTTTTCCACTAATAAGGGTGGAATTCCTTTTGGAATCCCTTTTATCTGTTGAAAAGATTATCCCACAAAAGGACACAAAAGTGTTGAATTCATTTGACAGTATCCTTTCACATCTGTTGGTTTTCTGTAAGATGGCAACTGAAGTTAGAGGTTGGGAAGTGAGCACTGAAGTTAGAGGTGAGAGGTTGCGCTCCCTCATTGTGGTTGGGAGGCTCCTCCAAACTTTGTTTTTTAAGCCCTTACAGGAAAGATCTGGATAAATGATCGTTCAGTTACTTTAGTGAGCATTTTGCTTTGGAAAATAAATGCCGATAAACTGATTAGTACAAAGATTGGTATAATCTGTGATTGAACTTTTAGTCACAATCAAATATTAGTTGTTTCACAATTACAAAATCAATTGTTTTAATTAATAAAATTATTTATGATACACACGCTCTCACTTTATTTATAATCACACTTCCCAGGAGATTTTATATCTAGTTTATTTATTTTGCAGTCCAGTTTTAAAAGCCGACGCATTGCTCTCTGGAAATAAACAATGATAAGCTCCTTTTGCTGGTCCGATAGCTTAATGCTGATCCCTTATTTTTTTCAATGTATAATGTTCATGTCGCCGTATTATCCGGTTGCAGCACGATTGCTGTGTCCGCCTTTAAGTGGTCACTTTGCAGTTGCTAAAACAGGAGACGTTGTGCTCGCAGGACTTTTCTCAATGCATGATGTTCAAAGAAGGGGTATGGCATCACTCAGAGAGAAACCGGATCCTCCTGGATGTAGCAGGTGAATATTATACACGAGTTTTATACACTCCAGATGAAAACGTTCGTGAAACTTAGATTAAAAAACAGAAAAACTACATTGATCTGAAAAGCTATTGTGGCATTGGCCAATAATTGTAGTTAAATTATTGTAATGCTCTCGTACTTTTGCTTCTCAGGAGAGCCAGGTTTATTTGCATTTTGCTGACCCTTATAAAGGTCATACCATTGGCAGGGTTGATTGTATAGTACAAATTTTGGTTGGGTGTGCCCTTTTTTTTCTTCAATTTGGATGATTCTAAGTGCCAGAAGCTGATGAAACTTCACCTAAGGAAAGTTTTGCTCCTTCCTGTTTGTTTCCAAATTTGGGGGGAAAACAACTAGTTTTACATCAAGGCCTTTTCTTAAACTCACATTGAGGCACATATACTACGCATGCCAACTATGATGTCGTCACCATCATCTGTGAGGCTGAAGCAGTTTCTTTCTTGGTTAGGGTGACACTGGGTTGTTTGCCATTACCTTCACAGCATTGTTTGTCCGTGCTCTATCTTTTCTAAAGGTTGAGCGTCAAGAAAGTAAAGCAGTATATGTACCATTTATCTTATAAAGTCTTTGGGATGACTCCACTGGGATTTGAACCATCCACCTCCAAGACTCAGAGTGGACACTCCAACCATTACACCACCACTTATGGTCGAGTGTGCATACCTCTAGCTATCCTGCCAGGTCAATGATGATGTCAGTGTTTGAAAATGTATTAAAAAACACATTTCCCAACAACGTTACTGCTGTAACTTGTTAAAAAGTTTTCTAGTGTTGAACATGTGTTGTGCGTTTTAACAAATCATAACCTTCTCAACTATTTTCTGCTCAGAATGCTCATGCGAGCACTTAGGCGAATGCTGACAATGATGTTTGCAATTGAAGAGATCAACCAGAGCACTGAGGTTCTTCCCAACATCACACTTGGTTATTTAATCTATGATGTTTGCCGAACTATGCATACAACCTTAGATGCAACACTTAACTTTCTCCAAGAAATGATTGACAACGATGTTGATTTTCATTGCAAGCCGAGTGCTGTGATTGGTCCATCACAGTCTGGTATGTCAAGTGCTGTGGCTCAATTTCTTGGACTTTTCTACATACCGCAGGTAATTTTTCATGTAAATTTAGATATTTATTTGCTGTGGGTGATTGTTTTTATTCTGCTTAGTATAACTATATGATTGAAGAAACAACATACCATGGAGTATAAAAGTGAACAGCAAAAGCCACATTACAAAGGAGAAAAAAGAAAGAAAAAATCACCGTTTTGTCGACAAATGAAGTGCTCGTGTTATTTTTTTTGTCCACTAAACTAGGCCTGTGGACGTGTTTGTTTTTTTTACCCGTGCATGGCCATCAATGTGACTATGGTTAATATGTTGATTGCCATCTAATGTTATGTCGAGATGAAAAGGCATTTTGATTACATCAGATGACAAGGCATCCGCCATCATGCGATGCCCATTCTTGGTAAATCTGAACTTATCACTCCAGATCGAGCCTCTGTCCATACTTTTGTGGAATAGTTCTACTTTCTCCACTGGATGCTGTGGAATATCAAAATCTCTTAACATTATTAGTCTGAAAAGAACAGACAAATTGCTAGCCTCTCTGTTTCCTATCACCTCTCTTCCCATCTGGATCAATGTTTTCTTTCATCCCTTCATGCCACCCCAGTTTCTCCAGGTTTCACGATTCTTCCAATAATTATTTCGTTGTGACATTTCCAAAATACATGCTTACTGATCACCTCCACTACATTATCCCTCATTTCTTCCATTTTGAAACTGCCTTTCCATGTCTATTCATTTCCACACTTTTCTACAGGATTTCAAACTGGCAATAGACTACCAACTCAGGTCTTCCTTAATCTCTTACTTGTCCAAGTATCCCTCTATTTTCTCCTTCAACACTACTATTGGTATTTTCCCCCTCCATGTGCTGTTGTTTTTCTTCTGTTGCATCCAGATCCGTTCATAGTTCTTGCTCTTCCACGAGCCTTCATTTTGTCTACAATGTTTTTAAATCCCGACCTGGGATCTTATCTACCCCCCATGAAACCTCCCCTAATCCACCTAGCTCTTACTTGCATGTTAGAAAATTTCCTACCCTCTCCGTTCTCCTCATCCTGTTGATTCATCCCTTTGGTTGTTGCATCCACCTCAGTGGAGGATAAATGTTGGTTCTGGCTCCCATAAAATTGAACATTGAAGTCAATGGGAAAAATTAAGGAAACTTATTGACTATCACTCGAGCTCACCAAAAATTCCCGGAAATTCCTCCCTCTCCCAAATTAGCAATAACTTCATCATACTCATACAGAGACCCAAAGAATACTTGTTTCATTTTGGGGAATAGCTTAATTTTCTTCTGGCACTCATTGCCACCCAAAATATTCACAAACATTACATTAGAATTTAACTCTTGGGTTAGGCATTGCTGTTGATCCAACATGAAATGATAAGCTTCTCTCAATGATCTTATCTGAGCCCCTCCTGAGCCACATATCATTTTAAGATTATATTAAATTATTTTATCATTGACTTCTTGGCAATATTTACTTTTTTGCCTAATAAATACAATGTATCACAACACAAAAGACAAATTTCAATCATTCTCCTCATTTAAAAAGGATACTGAAATATATTGCACTGATGTAAAATTGAACAAAGGTGACAACAATAACTTTTGGATTAAACCTATTATGAAGGATAATATTATCTTCTCAATCCCTTTCAAAGGAAGAGCATTCTCTGTCTTTGGGAAGCCATCAATTAAAGTAAATATAACAAAAGTTTCACCACTATTTATGGAGATCTACAGCAAACTAGAGGAGGTAATGAAAGATGTAAAAGTATCAAAAAAGAAAACTCTTTCAACTGAAGCTACCGAAAAGGAGGATAAAACGATTCACTCTAAACACGGTGAAGTTTCTAAATTCTTCAATAAACCCAAAGATGTAAAACTTGATGGAATGAGAGATGTTAATACAACGGGTTTTTTTTTTTGTATACTGAATCGAAGCTCGTGAAAGAGCTGACATTTACTGCACAAACAAATCAACCAGACAAACAAAATCTATAAAAAGAGGGAGGGGAAGACAAGATGGGGAGAGAAGAGGAAGCACACAAACACAACATTTGAGAGCAGGGAGATGTGTGGGAGGGAGAGGGCTTGGGGGGAGGAGGAGTGGGAAGGGGGGGGGGGGTGGGAGAAGTATAAAACACAAGGACACCAAGGACTTCCAGGACAGAAGTTGGTATTTCAAAAAAGTGGAATTGGGGTGAAATTAGCGGGGATAGAAAAGATCAAGGTTTTGGATGGGGGAAGATAAGAGATGGTGGTGAACAGCTGTTTTAAAGACCTGGAGGGTGGAGTGGGATTGAAGAGAGTGAGGGAGTTTGTTCCAGAGGCGGGAGAAAAGAGGCATGAAGGAGTGAAGGTGAGCAGAGAGTCTTGATTTTGGCAGTTTAACCATAAGAGGAATGCAGGCAGATCTTGTGCGACCTGTAGGAATATTTGCAGGACAGAGCCAAGAGAGAGCTGGGGGGGCAAGGCCAGAAAGGAGTCGGTAGAAGACGGAAAGACCACCAACCTGCCTGTGGTGAGTGAGTGAGAGGCCCTTGGAGTTAGCTTCATCGCGGGAGATTTCAATGATTCTGAACGCTTTGGTTTCAACAGCGTTAAGACGAGCTAGGTGTGAGGCAGGAGCACCAGCCCAGAGGGGAGATCAGTATTCCATTGAGCTGCGGATGAAAGCCTTGTATATGGTGAGGAGCTCAGGTTTTTGTATACAGAATCGAGGCTCGTGAAAGAGCTGACATTTACTTCACAAACAAATCAACCAGAAAATTAAATATATAAAAAGAGGGAGCAGAAGACAAGAGAAAGGGAAGCACACAAACACTTGAGAGCACACAACATTTAAGAGCAGGGATATGGGTGGGAGGGAGAGGGCTTGGGGGGAGGAGGCGTGGGAAGGGGGGGGGGGTGGGAGAAGTATAAAACACAAGGACACCAAGGACTTCCAGGACAGATTTTGGCAGTTTAACCATAAGAGGGATGCAGGCAGATCTTGTGCGACCTGTAGGAATATTTGCGGGACGGAGCCCAGAGAGAGCTGGGGGGGCAAGGCCAGAGAGGAGTCGGTAGAAGACGGAAAGACCACCAACCTGCCTGCGGTGAGTGAGTGAGAGGCCCTTGGAGTTAGCTTCATCGCGGGAGATTCCAATGATTCTGAATGCTTTGGTTTCAACAGCGTGAAGACGAGCTAGGTGTGAGGCCCAGAGGGGAGAGCAGTATTCCATTGAGCTGCGGATGAAAGCCTTGCATGTGGTGAGGAGCTCAGGTGTGCCACGGAAGGACTTCGCACGATGGAGGATGGAGGATGCCCAGTCGGCGACTGGCTTTGGAGGCCAGATTTGAAATGTGGTTTTCCCAGGAAAGACCATGGCAGATAGTGAGACCCAAAAGCTTGAGTGACAGAACTTCTTGGAGAGGATTATTCAGAAAGTGGATGGGATGGTTGTCCAGTCGGTCTTTTCGGAGAGACATCGTAAGACTGTGAGATTTGTCAGGATTGAAAGACATGTTCCACTTGTTTGCCCAGTCTGTGAGTTTGTCCAGGTCTGCAGAGAGTGAGGAGGCTGCAGACTGCCGATCTGAGGGATGAAGAATGGAGCGACAGAGAGTAGAGTCATCAGCAAAGAGATAGAGAGGATTTTCAAGAGAGTCAGAGAGATCATTGATGAAGACCAGAAAAATCACAGGGCGCAGAACACTGCCTTGGGGAACTCCAGCCTGAACAGGAGGAGGAGATGAGAGAAACCCATTCAGGGCCACACATTGACTACGACGAGAGAGTAAGTCCGCCAGCCATGCGTGGAGATTTCCATGGATACCAAAAGAGTAGACTTTGTTGAGAAAGCAGAAGCAAAGAGATACCAAAAGATACCAAAAGATACCAAAATACGAAAATACCAAAGATACCAAAAGAGGAGAGTTTGGGGAGCAGAGCGGGGTGCCAGACCGTATCGAAGGCACGTGATATGTCAAGGGAGACAGCTCTAATTTCCTGTTTGGCATTGAGGACCTCCATCCATTGTTGAGAAAGCAGAAGCAGCATGTCCAGAATAGAGTAACCAGGTCTGAAACCAAATTGATGATCAGAGATCAAGCCATTGTAGAAGAGGAAAGATTTCATATCTGAAGCAATGATGGATTCCATGACTTTGCTGATAATTGGGAGAAGGCTGATTGGTCTGTAGTTGCTGGGATCTGTTTTGCACCTTTTTGTGCAAAGCGGTGATGTTGGCAGATTTCCAAGCAGATGGCAGATGACCTTGAGCAAAAGAGAGGGTGAAGAGAACAGAGAGAGGGAGTGAAAGGGTGGAAGAACAGGATTTTAGGACCCGTGGGCTGATGCCGTCAGGTCCAGTTGCAGAATCAGAGTCGAGGGTTGACAGAAACTTTTCCACCTTGTCAGGAGGAAAGGACACAGAGTCCAGGAGCAGCTGGGTATGACTGGGTACGGTGGCTACAGAGAGGGATGGGTTTTCGACACAAGATTTAGAGGCAAACACAGAGTTGAGGCATTCAGCTTTTTCATGTGCGGAGTCAGCCGTGTGGCCGTTTGAGGTGAGGGAGGGGAAGGAGGGGGAACAAACACCAGAAACAGATTTGACCAGATGCATCCAGGATTTGGAAGAGGGAGACAGATAAGAGAGTTCGGTCCTGAGAATGGAGAGATATTGTTTCCTGGCTCTCCTGAGGGTGGACACACACTTGTTTCAGGCTTTTTGAAAGGAAAAGAGATTTCCTTCCTTTGGATTTGCTTTCCAGGAGAGGAAAGCAAGTTGTTTCTGGGCAATAGCCTCACCACAAGATTCCGTGTACCATGGACAGGAGGAAGGGTATGAGAACTGAAGACGAGATGGGATAAATCTGTGCATGAGAGAGAGCAATTTACTTTGGAAGAATTCCCAGCATGAGTTGATGTCAGAGGCGGTAGAGATGGGAGACCAGTCCAGATGATTGATGGCTGCTTGAAGACCATGCCAATTGGCCTGAGTGAAATGCCAGACTCGTCGACGCTGAGGAGGCTCTCTGAGAATGATCAGAGAGATGTCCACTTTAACAAGCACATGATCAGATGAGCCGATTGGAGCAGAAGAAGAGCAGCAGACATTTTCAGGGAAGTTAGTCATAACCAAGTCCAGAAGAGAAGATGCTCCATTGATTGAGATCCGGGTCGGGAAATTGACAGATTGTGTCAGTCCCAGTGAGTCACAGAAGTCCTTTGCTGAAGAGCCATGGCTGGTGAGAGAGGTACCTACACCCAGCCAACTGGCATGGTGACAATTGAAATCACCACATATGAGGAAGAGAGAGTTGGGATGGGTAGATAGAAGTTGGTCCATGTTATCAGACAGCGAGATGTAGATGGAGTCATCACTGTTTGGTGGACGGTACAACACACATATGAACAAAAGGTGGGAGCGAAGGGGAAGCCGTAGCCAAAGGTATTCCTGGGGGTGAGGTGGAGAGAGGGCAGTGCAGGGCGAGTGAGGAAGAGAGTTTTTCATAAAGATAGCAACCCCCCCCCCCCCCCCCCCCCCCCCCCCCCCCCCCCCCCCCCCCTCCAGGACGAGACTCAGGTCTATCATACCGGAGGAGGGAGTAACCTGGGAGAGATACCAAGGAATCAGAGACATCATGAAGGAGGAAAGTTTCTGTTAAGCAGATCACGTCTGGTTTGTCAGAAGCAACCTGTATGGAGAGATCAGTAAACCTGTATGGAGAGATCAGCCCGTGGCTGGAAACAACAATTGTTTTAATGAAGCCTCAGCCATTTTAGATCAGTTGATGAATATGAAAATAATTAATAAATCTCAATACAAAGATATTGTTATGTCGGGGGTTAAAGGAATATCTAGAGCCAGGTAGATCTGTATAGGTAACATGCTTTGACTGTCGCAATCGGGAATCTACCCTGTAATAAGTTCTGTGATTTTCGGTGGTTTGTCGGGGTAAGAGTATACCTGTGAACATACAAGGATGTTCCTGTGTTAAATAGTTGTAGGGACTAAGATAAACCCCTGTGTGTCAGACCTGGTAATCATTCCTTTGTCCCTTATGGCAACGCACACATATAAACACTTAGATATGTCCTTAGTGCACACATGAATTAGTTCCCTTCCCTTACAATGACCTTGGAAGAGGACCGGCAGGAAGCCATATCGGGGCACCGCCGGATGGCCGCCGCTAGCCGCACCACCAGCTGGCATAGCAACATCGCGTGAGACGAGCTGTAACCACGCCCAGGAGGACTGTGATTGGTTGGCGTGGAGGCCGCGAACCTGGAACCAATCAGCGCGGAAGGCGCGAGAAGGTTCGGTGGACGGCGGTAAGCTACGAGGTTCTGGTTGGTGGCGCGCCAGGACTGACGTCACAGGCCAGGTTACAAAAGGACGTGCTGCACGGCATTTTGTCTCTTGGCTCTTGGCTTCTTCACTTGTCGTTGTTCGTTCTTGGCTCTTGGCTTCTTCGCTTGTCGTTGTTCGTCCTTGGCTCTTGGCTTCTTCGCTTGTCGTTGTTCGTCCTTGGCTCTTGGCTCTTCGTCTTGAGAGGTCCTGCTGGTCGTTGGTTCGCCATCTGAGTGGTGCTGGGGCCTCGTGTATGATCGATTTGGAGCTTGGAGTGATGCTGTGGCCTCGTATGCAATCGACTCGGAGCTTGGAGCGGTGCGGGCCGCGCGGGGCCTGGCGAAGCGTGCGAGCGAGCGGACGGAGGCTTCCCTTGCGCTGGAGCTTGGAGCCGGACGGGGCCGCGTTGGACGACGGACAGATAAGCTCACACCACATTACACAAACCCACAACAAACGTTTTCTTTTGTTCATTCATTTTCCCCTGTCTCGTATTTGGAAGTCGGTGTGTGGGATCCCAATTTAGGATCATTATTTATTTACCGTCGCGCTCCTTGTTCTCGGGTTCCGTTTAATAAATCATTATTTTTGTACATTTTACCCCGGATTCCCGTTTTGAGTCAATTCCCCTGCAGGATCGGAGCTGCCGTCGGTTCGCTCTAGGTAAGCGCTTCCGCCTCTTCCTCTTCACTTCTTCTTCCCGTGGTTGATAGCAAAATCCGTATTTGTCGTCGCCTCAATTAAAGCCGTTCGGTCTTCCGCGGTCCCTGGTGTTAACCTTGAGGGATTCGCACGACAATATTTTATTACATATTATATAAGATGAGAAGCACAATTGTGAGTTTTAATTTCACGACAAGTGATTACATGGCTTCATTCCCTTACCCACTACAACTTGACCCCACAAAAGAATATGAGGCATCGTTATTGTCAATGAACACTTATAATACCTTGTTTAATATCACAGAGAAAAACAACAAGTTTAGTTATAATCCAGGAAGCGGATATAAAACCATAACAGTTTCACCCGGAGCATATGATATTTCCCAAATATCTTCTGAAATTGGTCACCTTGTGAAAGAACAAGTGATGAACCGAAAAATATTGTAATAGATATTCAAAAACATACTTCAAAATCAACTATTAAACTTCACGTAGGTGAATTCTGATGGATATAATTTCTCAACTATCTCCACAAACATGATTGATAAATTCATTCAGAGAGCTATGGGGTTTCTCCTCAAAAAAGATTGAAACTAAAGGGACGTTTTACAGTGATCATGTCATTCAAATATCCTCCGGTATAAACTCGGTATTAATTAATTGTGATTTGATTGATGGTGCTCATAACGATGGAACAAGAACAAATACAATATTTTCATTCAGCGCATACTCAACCCCGATTGGTTATAAATTCAACATTGAACCAAAAAATCTTGTCTATTTGCCTGTGTCAGGAAAAACCATATGCAGAGTAAATTTAACGATAACTGATCAAGACAATCGTATGATTTCCTTTAATGAAGAAATTATATCCATCAGAAATCACCTACGTGAAGTTTTCCACTAAATAAATACGATGGTTATTGTGAGGAAACACAAGTTGGTAAAACATAAAATAATTACAAAAGATGGGGATGGGATGTTCCTTTCACCATACGAAAGGGTAAAGGTATGTTTCTTGGTAGAGGATACTATAAACCTAAGAGACAACTGGGTGTAGGACATCAATTTAGAAATAAAGGAGATGGGATCATTGATACTCTAATGGGTATTGTTTCAACCATTCTTTAACATAAAGACCTAATTGGTTCAACCATTTCTGCCGTGGGAAATGTAGCGGGTGCTATAAAGAGTATTAAAGACGCTCAAAAGGAGTGTCATAAATTACAAGTAATCAAAGAAATTGAGAAAGGAAAAACTCAACTATCTCCACAAGAACGACAAAAAAGAATTCAAATACTTGGGTCAGGGTTTCAAAAGTTTTAACAACTTTTTTTTTTACTAAATAAATACAAGTATGGAAGCAATAATTGATAGCATCTATGATTTGGGTGATACCATTATCATCTCAAACTCCACTAAAAAGGAAGACTACTTTAAGGTAAATGCTATTACAGGAACAGACTGAAATTCAAACGGAACAAAAAGTTTTTAAAAACAAATAATCAACAAACTTACTTGAATCTAGCTGATAGTTTCTTGGTGTATAAATTTAAATTCACTAAGGCTGCGAATAACACTAATGCAACACTCGTAAACGATTTCTTCTGGAAAATGTTTGAAAGTGTCTGTTTGTATATTGGAACACAAGAGGTTGAAGAAGTTGATTATATCTCTGCTACATCTGAAATGATGAAATTTACACTATATTCGTTTAGTGATAGAATGGGTAAGGAAGGGAGTTGTTGATGGTTTTATTCCTGATATGACAACGGGAAAAAACGATGACCCTGGTTATGCTCAACGGTAGGCAATGTATAACAATGATACAAAAGCAGACAATAGTTTTACCGTAGCAGTTCCCTTAAGGGTAAATTTGGATTTTGTGATTATGATAAAGTTTTGTATTGACTTAAAATTAGATTTCAACTACAAACGAATGATAATGAAAATAGATTGCTTTTTGGCGCTGATAATGCTTTCGTGGCTCAGAATAAATTTGTTATTAATGAGATGTGTTGGTATATTAGCGAATATACTCCTAATCTTAAAACAGAAGAGCTGTCAAATAAAAGACGTAACTCAAAGAAACCACAAAATGTAGCATACCTTAAAAGAAGATACCAACACGTTAAACTGAACCAAACTACTGTACCTACACATGGAATTTGGGTGGTCTGGAAGGGAAGCCATGATACCTATGGCTCATTTTTAAGAAAACAGATGGAGATGAAGGTAAAGATAAGAATAATGCGCTGAGTGATAATGCTAAGGTGAAACAACTTCGGGTTTCTCTGGATGGTACATTTTACCCACGAGACAGATTGGAAATTGATTGGGAAAAAAATGATTATGTGGAAGCCTACAAGTCTTATCAAAAGGTGTGTGCACGCAACGATAATAAAGATCCCCTTTTGGATATTGTTGCATTTGAAAAACTTTATACAATCTATGCAGTTCTCAAAAGGAAACTATAAAGTATAATAGAGTGGATACTTAGGTCCTTGGACCTACAAATTATATGATATGAATGGGGAAGAAATCTTGGGTTCATTTTATTCACAGGAATTACAAAAGACAAAGATGATAAAAAATTGAAAAATAAGGTCTTAAACCTTAAACAATCTCCCTCTAAGAGACGAAATAAAAAATTGAAAAATGAGGTTCAAATACTTAAACAGTCTCCTTCAAAGAGACTAACTAAAAAATTTATTAAAAATAAGGTTCTATTACTTGAACAGTCTCCTTCAAAGAGACTAACTAAAACCAAATTGAAAAATAAGGTTCTAATACTTAAACAGTCTCCTACAAAGAGACTAACTATTTTTCAACCTATGCCAAGGACTGATTTTTTCTGAAAAAAATAAAAATAAAAATTAAAGTCTAAAACCTTAAACAGTCTCCTACAAAGAGACTAACTATTTTTTGACCTGTGCCAAGAATTGATTTTTTAGTTTAAGCAAAGTTTTGTTATATAAATAGAGATGAATACAACATATTGCGACGTTTGTAATCATGAGTACAAATATTACAACAAACATCTTCAAACAAACAAACACACATTTAATCAACTTCATCTCCTCTTGAGAGAGAAACAAAACATTGTGATGTTTGCTCTAAGGATGTCTTAAAAGAGAGTTATAGGAAACGCCTTCAATCACAAAAACATAAAAGGAATGAAAAGGAAGAAGGACCACTTAAATACTCTATTAAAAATAGGGATGGAGCATTTAAAGGTCATATAAAGATAAGGATTTTTGAATTTGGAAGTCCTGGACCAAAATCAATAGCTGAGGCAATTGAAATGGTTAAGCCTGCTGTTGATACACATGTAAAAGATACACTGACTGAGATTAAAACTTTAACGTGTTATATGGGAGTAAAAATAGGTATGGTAAAAGATGGTGTTGAAGAAACTCCCTATATGAGAACAGACCCTCACTATCACATCATTCAAAGGTTTCTTATCATCGGGTGTTTATGGTGAACTTGTAAAACAGGAGCAGGATGTAGATAATACAATTGTAGGTAGCGGATATAGTATTAGTAAAATCATTTTCCTAGCTATACACATTCTGAAATCAGATCCTCTTAAAACGTCTTCTTACATTGATTTACCGAGGGTTATAAAACATAAGAAGGCAGTTGTTAATATTAAAAATAAAGATAATAAATGTTTCCTATGGTCTGTTCTTGCTCAGCTGCATCCTCAAAATAAGAATCAAGAAAAAGTATCTCATTATAAGAACAAGAAAAAGAGCAATCGGAGATTGCAAACCCTCGCCAGGATGTATTTTCAGTGGTTTTTATGGCATTTGAGTGAAAACAAATATGGCGGCCAAACCACGTGACTGATGACGTCATCATTATTTGTTTTCTAAACTAATTTATTCCTAGATTATGCTCAAGAAATTTCACCTTGATTGGATGAAGTTTTGTACTTGTCGAATTATGACGTCATAATGGAGGCAGCTATGACATCATCATTAACATATTTTATTCCCCATGGAGAGTTCTTTACAATGAGCCATGTCTCAATTTTTTCTATTCAGCGCTTTCGGAGATAAAGAGGTGCAAAGTTTTTCGGTTTTTCCAAGATGGCGGCCGAACCACGTGACCGATGACGCCATCATTTTGTTTTTTTCTCCACCAGTTTATGCCGACATTCCGCTCAAGAAATTGCATCTTGATCGGATGAAGTTTTGTACTTGTCGAATTATGACATCATC
Source organism: Myxine glutinosa (assembly GCF_964187855.1). Taxonomy (NCBI): domain Eukaryota; kingdom Metazoa; phylum Chordata; class Myxini; order Myxiniformes; family Myxinidae; genus Myxine; species Myxine glutinosa. The sequence goes on along the minus strand of NC_136261.1, from coordinate 67,519,003 downwards.
ATTAACATATTTTATTCCCCATGGAGAGTTCTTTATAATGACCCATTTTCCAATTTTTTCTATTCAGCGCTTTCAGAGATACAGAGGTGCAAAATTTTTCGATTTTTCCAAGATGGCGGCCGAACCACGTGACATATGACGTCATAATCATCATTAAAAAATTATACAGGTGGAGATGCACCTATTGTGAAAATTTCCTGTCAATCGGACCAACGGTTGCAGAGAAAATCATATTTATTCTGTGTGGACAAACAGACAAACAGACATGCAAACAGACAAACAAACAAACAAACAAACAAACAAACGGAATCAAATGCAATACCCTCTCCACTGGCGAGGGTAAATATGAGAGTATGTTAAGTGTTAAAGATTTAAAGTTTCCAATGTCATTGGTAGATATTCCGAAATTTGAGAAAAATAATAATCTATATGTTAATGTATATGGATTAATGGATACAAATAAAGTTTACTTATTAAAAATTTCTGATAACTATAGAAATGATGAAACTCATATTGCCCTTCTATGTTATAGTTCAGGAAAAAATTCACATTATGCTGACATCAAAAATTTATCAAGATTGACTACTTTTCAAACGTGCAATAGAGCGAATAAAACATGTCCCTGCAAGCGATGTCTCAACTTCTTTCATACTAAAGAAAGATTAAACCAACATTCAAAATTTACTCCGCACCTGAAAAAGCTGAATGCTTCAACTCTGTGTTTGCCTCTAAATCTTGTGTCCCAAACCCATCCCTCTCTGTACCCACCGTACCCAGTCGTACCCAGCTGCTCCTGGACTCCGTGTCCTTTCCTCCTGACAAGGTGGAAAAGTTTCTATCAACCCTCGACTCTGACTCTGCAACTGGACCTGACGGCATCAGCCCACATGTCCTAAAATCCTGTTCTTCCGCTCTTTCACTCCCTCTCTCTGTTCTCTTCACCCTCTCTTTTGCTCAAGGTCATCTGCCATCTGCTTGGAAATCAGCCAACATCACCGCTTTACACAAAAAATGTGCAAAAACAGATTCTTGCAACTACAGACCAATCAGCCTTTTTTTTTTTTTTTTTTTTTTTTTTTTTTTTTTTTTTTTTTTTTTTTTTTTTTTTTTTTTTTTTTTTTTTTTTTTTTTTTTTTTTTTTTTTTTTTTTTTTTTTTGTATACAAGATCGAGGCTCGTGAAAGAGCGAACATTAATCACACAGAAAGACAAACCGACACATAAAACATATAACATCGGGAGCGGTAGACAAGATGGGGAGAGAGGGGGAAGGACACAAACACAACATTTGAGAGCAGGGACCGAGAGACATGGAGACATCGAGAGATCTGAGAGAGGGCGAGGGCTTTGGGGGGGGGGGGCATGGGAAGGGGGCGGTGGGAGAGGTATAAAACATATGGACACTGCCAGGACTTCCAGGAAAGAAGTTGGAATTTCAAACAAGGTGGATCTGGGGTGAATTAGCGGGGGTAGAAAAGATCAAGGTTTTGGATGGGGGAAGATAAGAGATGGTGGTGAACAGCTGTTTTAAAGACCTGGAGGGAGGAGTGGGATTGAAGGGAGTGAGGGAGTTTGTTCCAGAGGCGGGAGAAAAGAGGAATGAAAGAGTGAAGGTGAGCAGAGAGCCGAGATTTCGGCAGTTTAACCATCAGAGGGTTGCTGGCAGATCTTGTGCGACCTGTAGGAATATTTGGGGGACAGAGCACAGAGAGAGCTGGGGGTGCAAGGCCGGAGAGGAGTCGGTAGAAGACAGAAAGACCACCTACCTGCCTGCGGTGAGTGAGTGAAAGGCCCTCAGAGATAGCTTCATCGCGGGAGATTCCAATAATTCTGAAAGCTTTGGTTTCAACAGCGTGAAGCCGAGCTAGGTGTGAGGCAGGAGCACCGGCCCATAGGGGAGAACAGTATTCCATTGAGCTGCGGATGAAAGCCTTGTATGTGGTGAGGAGCTCAGGTGTGCCGAGGAAGGACTTCGCACGACGGAGGATGCCCAGTCGGCGACTGGCTTTGGAGGCCAGCTTGGAAATGTGGTTTTCCCAAGAAAGATCATGGCAGATAGTGAGACCCAAAATCTTGAGCGACAGAACTTCTTGGAGAGGATTGTTGAGAAAGTAGATGGGAGGGTTGTCCAGTCGATCTTTTCGGAGAGACATAGTAAGAGTGTGAGATTTGTCAGGATTGAAAGACATGTTCCACTTGTTTGACCAGTCTGTGATTTTGTCCAGGTCTTCAGAGAGTGAGGAGGCAGCAGACTGCCGATCTGAGGGAAGAGGAATGGAGCGGCAGAGAGTGGAGTCATCAGCAAAGAGATAGAGAGGATTTTCAAGAGAGTCAGAGAGATCATTGATGAAGACCAGAAAAAGCACGGGGCCCAGAACACTGCCTTGGGGAACTCCAGCCTGAACAGGAAGAGGAGATGAGAGAAACCCATTCAGGGCCACACGTTGACGACGACTAGAGAGGAAGTCCGCCAGCCATGCGTGGAGATTTCCATGGATACCAAAGGAGGAGAGTTTGGTGAGCAGAGCGGGGTGCCAGACCGTGTCGAAGGCACGTGATATGTCGAGGGAGACAGCTCTAATTTCCTGTTTGGCATTGAGGACCTCCATCCATTGTTGAGACAGCAGAAGCAGCATGTCCAGAGTAGAGTGACCTGGTCTGAAACCAAATTGATGATCAGAGATCAAGCCATTGGAGAAGAGGAAAGATTTCATATCCGAAGCAATGATGGATTCCATGACTTTGCTGATAATTGGGAGAAGGCTGATTGGTCTGTAGTTGCTAGGATCTGTTTTTGCACCTTTTTTGTGCAAAGCGGTGATGTTGGCTGATTTCCAAGCAGATGGCAGTTGACCTTGAGCAAAAGAGAGGGTGAAGAGAACAGAGAGAGGGTGAGATAGAGCAGCAGAGCAGGATTTTAGGACCCGTGGGCTGATGCCGTCAGGTCCAGTTGCAGAATCAGAGTCGAGGGTTGACAGAAACTTTTCCACCTTGTCAGGAGGAAAGGACACGGAGTCCAGGAGCAGCAGGGTACGACTGGGTATGGTGGGTACAGAGAGGGATGGGTTTGGGACACAAGATTTAGAGGCAAACACAGAGTTGAGGCATTCAGCTTTTTCACGTGCGGAGTCAGCTGTGTAGCCGTTTGAGGTAAGGGAGGGGATGGAGGGGGAACAAACACCAGAAACGGATTTGACCAGACGCCACCAGGATTTGGAAGAGGGAGACAGATAAGAGAGTTCGGTCTTGAGAATGGAGAGATATTGTTTCCTGGCTCTCCTGAGGGTGGACACACACTTGTTTCGGGCTTTGTGAAAGGAAATGAGATTTCCTTCCGTTGGATTTGCTTTCCAGGAGACGAAGGCAAGTTGTTTCTGGGCAACAGCCTCACCACAAGATTCCGTGTACCATGGACGGGAGGAAGGGTATGACAACTGAAGACGAGATGGGATAAATCTGTGCATGAGAGAGAGCAATTTACTTTGGAAGAATTCCCAGGATGAGTTGATGTCAGAGGTGGTAGAGATGGGAGACCAGTCCAGACGATTGATGGCTGCTTGAAGACCGTGCCAGTTGGCCTGAGTGAAATGCCAGACTCGTCGACGCTGAGCAGGCTCCCTGAGGATGGTCAGAGAGATGTCCACTTTAACAAGGACATGATCAGATGATCCGATCGGAGCAGAAGAAGAGCAGCAGACATTTTCAGGGAAGTTAGTCATAACCAAGTCCAGAAGAGAAGATGTTCCGTTGACTGAGATCCGGGTTGGGAAATTGACAGATTGTGTCAGTCCCAGTGAGTCGCAGAAGTCCTTTGCTGAAGAGCCATGGCTGGTGAGAGAGGTACCCACACCCAGCCAACTGGCATGGTGACAATTGAAATCACCACATATGAGGAAGAGAGAGTTGGGATGAGTAGATAGAAGTTGGTCCATATCATCAGACAGCGAGATGTAGATGGAGTCATCACTGTTTGGTGGACGGTACAACACACATATGAACAAGAGGTGGGAGCGAAGGGGAAGCCGTAGCCAGAGGTATTCCTGGGGGTGAGGTGGAGAGAGTGCAGTGCAGGGCGAGTGAGGAAGAGAGTTTTTGATAAAGATAGCAACCCCGCCTCCAGGACGAGGCTCAGGTCTATCATACCGGAGGAGGGAGTAGCCCGGGAGAGATACTATGGAATCAGAGACATCATAAAGGAGGAAAGTTTCTGTTAAGCAGATCACGTCTGGTTTGACAGAAGCAACCTGTATGGAGAGATCAGTTAAGTTTGAACGAAGGCCCCGGATGTTTGAGGTCCATACCGTTAATGAAGAGGAAGGGGGAGCATCAGATACAGAACAGGGGGGAGGAGGGGTAGGGTAAGATGTGGAAGAGGTGGAAGAGATAGGGAGAGCTGTTGAAGGTGTGTCAGAGATTTCAGAATAGCTCGGAGAAAGGGAAGGATGGGGCGGACAAAAGGTTTGATGGTGATTGGGTGAGCCACAATGAGGTGTTATTTGAGGAGCGGGAAGAGCGAGGCAGAAGGTTGGGGGAGATGGAGGTGAGAGTTTGAAGGGGGAAGAAGCGGGGAGGACGCTTTGAGGAGGGGGAGTGAGAGGGGGGAAATTGAGAAGCAATGAGGGTGGGGAGATTTGAAGGGGAGGGGTGAGGGGGGAGTTTGGGAGGGAAGGGACAAGGGGAGGGATTTGAAAGGGATGGGATATGGGGGAGATTTGGAGGGGAGGGGTGAGGCAGGAGTCTAGGAGGGGAGGGGCGAGGGGGCGTCTTGGCGGGGAGGGGTGAGGGGGTAGTTTAGGAGGGAGGGGGCAAGGGGGGAGATTTGAAAGGGATGGGTGATGGGGAAGATTTGGAGGGGAGGGGTGATGGGGAAGATTTGGAGGGGAGGGGTTATGGGGAAGATTTGGAGGGGAGGGGTGACATTGGATTTTTGAAAGTGTACGATTTATGGGAAACGAACATTTATTGCAAAATGAGTTTCTTGTGACCTTCGAGTTAAAAATACGTTTAAGGACGCTGGATGGAGGATGGAGTGCAGGAGAGTTTAGGGAATGTAGAAAAAAGGCACTATAGGAGATGGATATTTTTTTTGGGATGAATTGATTTGGTGAGCAAGTCGAAAGCAGCCTTTTAAAGAAGAAGAAGAAAAAGGTGTTATAAAATATGACGGAATACATAACTTGAGGGGAAAGTGTAAACATTGAAGGTTAATGAGTGAAAACTATCTGGGGAAATGGGGGAGAAACACGTGGTCGAAGAACGAACGAACGAATAAGAATGAATAAACGAATGAGAACAGAGAAGGAAATGTTTTTTGTTTTTTTTTTTGTTTTTTTTTTAGTTGAGATTTACACAAGGAAGTAGGCTATGGGTGAAAAGCCTGGGAATACAGAGAACGAAAGTTATTGGATCACAAACGACGGACCGCTGAGAGAAAAAGAAAGAAAAAGCCTTCTCCGAATTATCAGCAAAGTCATGGAATCCATCATTGCTTCGGATATGAAATATTTCCTCTTCTCCAATGGCTTGATCTCTGATCATCAATTTGGTTTCAGACCAGGTCACTCTACTCTGGACATGCTGCTTCTGCTGTCTCAACAATGGATGGAGGTCCTCAATGCCAAACACGAAATTAGAGCAGGCTCCCTCGACATATCACGTGCCTTCGATACGGTCTGGCACCCCACTCTGCTCACCAAACTCTCCTCCTTTGGTATCCATGGAAATCTCCATGCATGGCTGGCGGACTTCCTCTCTAGTCGTCGTCAACGTGTGGCCCTGAATGGGTTTCTCTCATCTCTTCTTCCTGTTCAGGCTGGAGTTCCCCAAGACAGTGTTCTGGGCCCAGTGCTTTTTCTGGTCTTCATCAATGATCTCTCTGACTCTCTTGAAAATCCTCTCTATCTCTTTGCTGATGACTCCACTCTCTGCCGCTTCATTCCTCATCCCTCAGATCGGCAGTCTGCAGCCTCCCCCCTCTCTGCAGACCTGGACAAAATCACAGACTGGGCAAACAAGTGGAACATGTCTTTCAATCCTGACAAATCTCACACTCTTACGATGTCTCTCCGAAAAGACCGACTGGACAAACCTCCCATCTACTTTCTGAATAATCCTCTCCAAGAAGTTCTGTCACTCAAGTTTTTGGGTCTCACTATCTGCCATGATCTTTCCTGGGAAAACCACATTTCCAAGCTGGACTCCAAAGCCAGTCGCCGACTGGGCATCCTCCGTTGTGCGAAGTCCTTCCTTGGCTCCACCTAAGCTCCTCACCACATACAAGGCTTTCATCCACAGCTCAATGGAGTACTGCTCTCCCCTCTGGGCTGGTGCTCCTGCCTCACACCTAGCTCGTCTTCACGCTGTTGAAACGAAAGCGTTCAGAATCATTGGAATCTCCCGCGATGACACTATCTCCGAGGGCCTTTCACTTACTCACCGCAGGCAGGTTGGGTTGTCTTTCCGTCTTCTACCGACTCCTCTCCGGCCTTGCTCCCCCAGCTCTCTCTGGGCTCTGTCCCCTAAATATTCCTACAGGTCGCACAAGATCTGCCTGCAACCCTCTACTGGTTAAACTGCCAAAATCAAGACTCTCTGCTCACCTTCACTCCTTCATTCCTCTTTTCTCCCACCTCTGGAACAAACTCCCTCACTCTCTTCAATCCCACTCCTCCCTCCAAGTCTTTAAAACGGCTGTTCACCACCATCTCTTATCTTCCCCAATCCAAAACCTTGATCTTTTCTACCCCCGCTAATTTCACCCCAAATCCACTTTTTTGAGGTGCCGACTTCTTTCCTGGAAGTCCTTGGTGTCCTTGCGTTTTATGCCGATCCTGCCTCCCCCCGGGCCCTCTCCCTCCCACACATCTCCCGATGTCCCTGCTCTCAAATGTTGTGTTTGTGTGCTTCCTCCCCTTCTCTCCCCATCTTGTCGACCGCTCCCCTTTTTCTATACTTTGTTTGCTTGTTTGTTTGATTTGTTTGTTTGATAAATGTTAGCTCTTTCATGAGCCTCGACTCTGTATACAAAAGAAAAAAAAATACTGTAGTAATCATAAATCAACCATAATTAATATGCCAAAGGTAGGTGCATTTCATTCAAAGATTTTAACAAATCTATAAAACATCTGTTTGTGATATACGGTGATTTTGAAAGTATCCTTGAAAAGATAGATACTGTTGCTCCAAATCCATATCAATAATATATGAGTAAATATAAAAAACAAACTCCTTGTGGTTTCTGTTATTATATCAAATCATCTGTTTGTGATGAATACAACAAGTTAGAACTTTTCAGAGGAGAAGATGCCTCGGAGGAGTTTGTAAGGCAACTGGAAAAGGCCTGTATTCAATTATCTACAATAATGGGAAAAAAACCAATGTACCAATGTGCTTAACAAAGGAAGAAAACAGGAAATTTCGGATAAACAATATCTGTCATATTTGTGAAGAAAAAATTAGTGAAGGGCTAAAGATAAGAGATCATTGCCATCTCACAGGTAAATACAGAGGACCAGCTCATCAAAATTTTAAATCTCAATTTTAAACTTCCCTCTTTCATTCCTGTATTTCTTCACACCAACGCTCATTATGATACACATCTACTTATTGATGAACTTTCAAAGTCATCTGGAAAGATTTCAGCAATTCCTAACACGGATCAGAAATACATTTCATTCATAAACACAATCTATATAAAAAACAGATTTGACATTAAAAAAAATAAAAATACATATGATATAACTATATATTAGATTTCTTGACACATTTAAATTTATGGCAAGTCCATTACCTAACTTGGTATCAAATATTTAAAAATTTCCGAGTCTTTCAGAGTATTTCACAAATCAAGAAGAGATTGAACTCTTATCACAAAAGGAGATATATCCATATGATTACAGTCACGTGAAAAAGTAAGTACACCCCATGTAAAGTTTAGACTTTTTCAACATATTTCAACATACAGCTATTTGATCTTCATTTCAACAATATTGACAGATAAAGGTGATATAAAATAACAAATATCATGAAACATTTACATTTTGTAGTCCATTGTATAATTTAAATAAACATAAATGCAAATTTCGCATGTGGAAAAAGTAAGTACATCCCGACATTTATCACTACTTCAAATACCTAAAATTAGAATCAGGTGCACCAGCTCAGGTGCAAATGATTAGAACATCGTTAGAGAGGATCTTGGAGGAACCTGTCTTATTTAAACCTCAGACATTTAGTTTGGTTTGCTCTTTGTTGTTGAAGTGTGCGGCGGCACCATGCCTAGATCAAAAGAGCTCTCTGAGACCTTCAGAAAGAAGGTTATAGATGCCTACGAGTCTGGGAAGGGATTTAAAAAGATCTCCAAACAATTTGAAATCAATCATTCGACTGTCCGGAAGATCATCTACAAGTGGAGAAGATTCCAAACAACTGCCAACTTGTTCAGGCCAGGCCGCCCCAGCAAGTTCAGCCCGAGAGCAGACCGCAAGATGCTGAAAGAAGTCTCTAAGAACCCCAGAATGTCATCACGGGACCTACAGGTAGCTCTTGCCACTGTTGATGTCAAAGTGCACAAGTCTACCATTAGAAAGAGGCTGCACAAATTTGATCTACATGGGAGGTGTGCCAGGAGGCAATCTTTGCTGTCCAGAAAGAACATCAGGGCAAGAATAAAGTTTGCCAATGATCACCTAGGCAAAGACCAGCACTTCTGGAACAATGTGCTCTGGACAGATGAGTCAAAGGTAGAGCTATTTGGCCACAGTACCAGAAGACATGTTTGGCGAAAACCAAAGACAGCATTTGACCACAAGAACCTGATACCAACTGTAAAGCATGGAGGTGGAAATATTATGGTTTGGGGCAGCTTTGCTGCATCAGGGCCTGGGCAGCTCACCATCATAGAATCCACTATTAATTCTTCATTGTACCAGAGGGTGCTTGAGGATAATGTGACGCCATCTGTTGGATTGTTGAAGCTCAACCGAAGTTGGACCTTGCATCATGACAATGACTCTAAACATACCAGTAAATCCACCAAGGAATGGCTGAAAAGAAAGAAATGGAGGGTTCTGGAATGGCCAAGTCAAAGCCCGGATCTAAATCCCATCGAGATGTTGTGGGGGGATTTCAAACGAGCTGTGCATGCAAGAAACCCCTCAAGCATCGCACAGCTGAAAGATTTCTACATGGAGGAGTGGGCAAAAATTTCTCCCAGTCGATGTCAGAGATTGGTAGACAGTTATAAGAAACGCCTACTTGAGGTTGTTTCTGCCAAAGTGGGCAATACCACCTATTAGAGCCAAGGGTGTACTTACTTTTTCCACATGCGAAATTTGCATTTATGTTTATTTAAATTATACAATGGACTACAAAATGTAAATGTTTCATGATATTTGTTATATTATGTCACCTTTATCTGTCAATATTGTTGAAATTAAGATCAAATAGCTGCATGTTGAAATATGTTGAAAAGGTCAAAACTTTACATGGGGTGTACTTACTTTTTCACGTGACTGTATATGGATTCATTTGAGCGATTTAAAGAAACACAACTTCCCTCAAAATAAAATTTCTGTAATGAGTTAAATAAAAGTCATATAACTGATAAAGATTATACACAAGCAGAAAATGTTTGGAAAAAGTTTAATATAAAGAACCTTGGAGAGTATCATGAGAGTATCATGAGCGATCCCCGCTCACTATTATCCTGCTCCTGGATTGGAGCAGGATAATAGTGCTATGTTAAAAATGACAAAACAGAATTTGGAATTAATCAGTGATGTACATATGCTATTCATGATAGAAAAGGCTAAGAGAGAGGGAATATCTCAAGTTTGTTCCAAGAGATATGCTAAAGCAAACAAAAAACATCTTCCTAATTATGATGCTACAAAAGATAGTTCTTACTTAATGTATAATGATGCTAATACTTTGTATGGATGGACAATGTCTCAATCCCTACCTTATGGGAACTTGAATGGGTTAAAGAGAAAGATTATGAAAAGGTTTTACAGGATATCGTTATCTCTACACAAAAATAATTGGAGAAAGCTAAAATTGGATATTATTTTGAGGTTGATTTGAAATATCCTAAATAACTTCATAATAAACATAAATATCTACCTTATGCGCCTGAAAAAGAAAGTCCAAGAAAAGAATGGTTAAGTGATTATCAACAATAATTTAATACCAAAGGTAAATCAACAGAGAAATTACTGACGACATTATATAATAAAGGAAATTATGTTTTACACCAAAGGAACTTAAGACAATATTTATTAGCAGGGTTAATAGTGAAGAAGATTCACAGAACTTTGAAGTTTAGACAAAGTCATTGGTTAAAGACCGATATTGATTTTAATACAATAAGGATGATAGAAGCTAAAACAGATTTTGAAAAGAAGTTTTATAAATTAATTAATAACGCTGTATTTGGAAAGACGTTGGAAAATTTTAGAAATAGAGAAAACATAAGACTTGCTACACATTTGGAAACAAGCATCAAAGCTAATTAATAAACCAAGTTTTCAGCAAGTGGAGGTGTTTTCAGAGCACTTTTGTGCTATTCATATGAAAAAAGAGTATTAAAATGAATAAACCTATTTATATAGGAGCATCAATTCTTGACTTATCAAAGTAATTAATGTATGATTACTTTTACAATAACATAAGAAAGAAACATCAAAATGATGTTAATCTACTTTCTATGGATACAGATAGTTTTATTTTGAAAATTGATACAGAAGATGTTTATTCAGATATGATTGATGATAATGATATATATATTGTTACGGTTCTGCCATAGAGGCAAACCCCCTATAGTTAAATTGCATGACAACATGTAGCCTACAGTAGTTAGTTATGTCTTATTGAATGTAAAGATTAGCCCTTTCCCATTGTGTGGTAATCAAGCCCAATATGCGTTGAAGTTAGACAGGATTTCAAACCTCCATGTGGTTAAAAGAAGCCATTACTATGAGCAGGAAGGCGTGGCCAAAAGCATGGCCCAAGTGACCAATGGCAAGCCGGGAACCCGTCGCCATGATGCGACAAGCCTCAGCCAATGGGAGGCTGTGGAACATTTTTGCATGCGTGGGCGGATCTGGTAAAAGCCCACACGGATCGCAATTTCATTCTCTTGCTTTGGATTTCACCGCGTGGACGACACCCCTCTTGGACTCTGCCTCGCCGACGATAGTGCTCTTTGCATTGGGATTTTGCTGTGCTACGACCTCCTGTTCTGAACTCTTGCTTTGGATTTCGCCAGGTGGACGACACCCCTCTTGGACTCTGCCTCGCCGACGATAGTGCTCTTTGCATTGGGATTTTGCTGCGCTACGACCTCCGGTTCTGAACTCTTGCTTTGGATTTCGCCACGTGGATGACACCCCTCTTGGACTCTGCCTCGCCGACAATAGTGCTCTTTGCCTTGGATTTCACAGTGCAGAGGACACACCTGAGCTCTTGCCCTTTTCGCCACGCCCACGAGGAGACCTCGCTTGCTTTTTCATAGCTCGCACGACACGTGTTTTGGCCTTTGTGTTCTTCGTCGACACCCATCGCTTCTGCGCCGATCTCTTGCGCCATCTTGCTGACTATGCTCTTTCACGTTTTTTTATGTTTATGTTTTTTTTAATGTTTTAGCTCTTTCAGGAGCCTCGATTATGTATACAAAAAAAAAACCTGCAAGCGTTGGCTCTCCCACGACTCACCTCAGCTGAAGTTTGTCTGCCTGCGTGGCAGCTTGTCCCACCTGTGCTAAGTTCGTCCGTGCCGACTTCGAGGCGGCGGTTCGTCCTTCGGACCTGACCTCGTCCAGGCTGCACGTGAGGACCGAACTGCGCACTCCAGACCACATGGTCACCAGCGAGGCAATCCCAGCATGTACATCGGTATGCCCTTAACCAGAGTGTTATTCCCTGAGTGAGTGTGTCAGAGTGTGAAGGCGCCAATGGGGTTTATTACGAGGTAAGAATTGGTAAGCTGTATCTTTTGTCTATTCTCTGTGCCTTCAAAATAAAAGGCTGTATATTTGGTTACTTTCCAACCTGTTCGGATACGTCTTTTCTACATTGGCCTGGCATCATCGAAGACCAAATTTTGCTAGATTCAGGTCCATAAATCTCATGGGGTAACACCGCTTTCCACACCGTGCAAATCCGCTCGGCACCCATAAGGTGTGGGAAAGTGAGGGTTCGATCCCCGGTTTCTCCGTCACATGTCTTGAAGGTATTTGGAATATTGACCAGTAAACTCTTTGACACGTGACTGGGAGATTGGCGATCGGAATTACTTAGCAATCCGTCAATCACGAACTTAGTCGTGGACGGCGGCCTCAGTGGACCCGGAGTTTGAGGGGGACCAGGGCATAAACCCCCCTTATTGGAAAGTTTAAGGATGAATTGGGGGGAATGGTAATGAGTGAATTTGTAGGATTGAGATCTAAGGCTTATGTGTATGAGTATATTGATAATAATATTGAAAAGTATGATTAAAAAGTTAAAAGAAATAAAGAAAAATGTTATTAACCCTTTGAGTACGGGATTTTTTTGATAAAAACACTCCCGGTACGGGATTAATTTGGCATTTTGGTACGGGAATGCAACCACATACTGACGATCTATTTTTAGGTATAGTCGATGACGTGTAGTAACGTCATCCGTACACAAAACTTTTTCACGGGTTACGGCACTGGACGTCATCAGTACTCAAAGGGTTAAAGAATCAATAAACTTTGAAAATTTTTATAATTGTTTGACTTTGACAGAAATAAGAGTACAGAAAAATGAATGCGATAATAAGTTATAAGCATCAATTATATACAGAAGAGGTAAATAAGAAGGCGTTAGTAGCTTTTGATGATTAGAGGTTTATTTTAGAAAATGGAATTGATAGTATCCCTTGTGGATATAAGTGTTAAGATAAACATAAGTGATAAGATATTTTAAGATAAGCATAAATGTTAAGATAAACATAAGTGATAAGATATTTTAAGATAAGCATAAGTGTTAAGATAAACATAAGTGATAAGATATTTTAAGATAAGCATAAGTGTAAAGATAAACATAAGTGATAAGCATAAGTGATAAGCATAAGTGTTAAGATAAACATAAGTGATAAGATAACAAGTACAAAAAGTTTTAATTTAAACAAAAGCCGCGTCGATGTTACACAATGCCTAGATGCAGCTGTGCCTATAACGTCGATGTTATAGGCACAGGACATTCCTATTGATTCGATTACTTGATGTTATTTTTGTGCAAAGTGAAAATATATCTCGGCAATTTCCCGTGTGTGGCGACGAATTTTTAATATATCTCGGCATTTTCCCGTCTGTTATTTCAGGCGGTGTATGACTGACCATGCCGCGATTTAAAAAATATATATCTCGGCAATTTCCCGTGTGTGGCGACACGTGAACGAAGCTATGCTCCTCTCTCCACATTATTGTGACGATGTATAAATTAATATTTCATCATGACGATTGTCATCAAATGGACGAATTTTTTATATATCTCGGCATTTTCCCGTCTGTTATTTCAGGCGGTGTATGACTGACCATGCCGCGATTTAAAAAATATATATCTTGGCAATTTCCCGTGTGTGGCGACACGTGAACGAAGCTATGCTCCTCTCTCCACATTATTGTGACGATGTATAAATTAAATATTTCATCATGACGATTGTCATCAAATGGACGAATTTTTTATATATGTCGGCATTTTCCCGTCTGTTATTTCAGGCGGTGTATGACTGACCATGCCGCGATTTAAAATATATATATATATCTCGGCATTTTCCCATCTGTTATTTCGGGTGGTGTATGACTGAGCATGCCGCGATTTAAACAATATATATATATATATATCTCGGCATTTTCCCGTCTGTTATTTCGGGCGGTGTATGACTGAGCACGCCGCGATTTAAACAAAATATATATATCTCGGCATTTTCCCGTCTGTTATTTCGGGCGGTGTATGACTGACCATGCCGCAATTTAAAAAAAATATATCTCAATGGACTTGAAGTTACAGGCCTTTGAGAATTCATTTCGTTCTATAAAGGGCAACTTTCATCGGATTTTCTTCCCGTTTTTTTTCAACCGAGTCTAAAACTATGTTAGCGACTGTGAAAAATGAAATGATATATCGAATTTGATTTGAAATAAAGCTGTGTGAGAGAGGAAGACACCACGGGCCTACAAAACAGGCCTCAAAGCTATGCGAGTTAATAAAATGGTGGATATTTGTTTATATGAAGCCTCTCCCAGAATGGGTGGAGCTATGGTTCCCAGAATGGGTGGAGCTTTGAGGTTTTGTCTTCTCTGCAAGAACAAGAAGAAGAAGAAGAACAAGAAGAACAACAACAACAGCAGAGGGCACTCTATGACCAGCGTCTGCGACGCGGCTAAAAAGGGGATGGGGGGTTTTAACGGTCTACCGCCACCTTTTTTACTGATATATATATTATAAATGATAGAACCAAGCATTATCCAAACTAAAGAGTGGAGAAAACAACAACCTCGGTATTTAAATGGAAAACATCACAAATAAGAGAAATATCAAAAGTATTATTGAAGAAATAACAGGGGTTAGAGTAGATAAAACAAATAAGTGAATACATTTAAATACGAATAGGTTGGAGGTTCTAAGAGGCAACATGCTTGAGTGGACTGAAAACTTTGATGGTTGCAAAGAAATCAATGGGAAAATAATTTACTATAATCTCAAAATGATATGTGGTTTGGTTGGGGTCAGATGAGATCATTAAGAGAAGTTTATCATTTCATATTGGCTCAACAGCAATACCTAAACCGAGAGTTAAATTCTAAAGTAATGTTTGTGAATATTTTGGATATGCCAAACTGTTTATTTTAATGAGTGCCAAAAGAAAATTAAGCTATTCCCCAAAATGAAACAAGTATTCGTTGGATCTCTGTATGAGTATAATGCAGTTATTGCTAATATGGGAGAGGTAGGAATTTCCGGAATTTTTTGGTGAGCTAGAGTGATAGTCAATAAGTTAACTTAATTTTTCCCATTTACTTCATTGTTAAATTGTATGTGAGCCACAACCAACATTTATCCTCGACTCACCTCTTCTCCCACTGCCTTTTTGTCTGTGTGGTACCTTCTAACCTCTAACCTTTCTCTTCCATGAGTGAAAATGTTGCAATCAAAAAGACAGAGTTGTCATAATATAGTGACACTAGTGGGGTCACCCGTGGGAATCCCACGGGCAGGGACGTGTGTGACATTTCGACATATTGAGTTAGATGCTGCACATTCATTTTTACAAAATGGTTACTGGCAATTCATCACATGCAGAAATAGTGTAATGAACACAATTTAATTATTTCACATAATATGTGACCCCTCACTCCTCTCCACCTGACACTCTCCTCTCTCCACCCTCACGCCTCTCCAATCCCACTCCTCCTCACACTCCTCTCCAAATCCCTCCTCACACTCCTCTCAAATACCTCCTCACACTCCTCTCAAATACCTCCTCACACTCCTCTCAAATACCTCCTCACACTCCCCTCAAATACCTCCTCACACTCCTCTACAACCCCTCACACTCCTCTCCAACCCCTCACACTCCTCTCCAACCCCTCACACTCCTCTCCAACCCCTCACACTCCTCTCCAACCCCTCACACTCCTCTCCAACCCCTCAAACTCCTCTCCAATCCCTTATACTCCCCTCCAATCACGCCTCACTTGCCTCTCCAATCGCTCCTCACTCGCCTCTCCAATCGCTCCTCACTCTCCTCTCCAATTGGCCCTCACTCTCCAACCCCTCGCTCCTCTCTAACACCTCCTCACACTCCTCTCCAATACATCCTCACATGCCTCTCCAATACCTCCTCACACTCCTCTCCAATACCTCCTCACACTCCTCTCCAATACCTCCTCACACTCCTCTCCAATACCTCCTCACACTCCTCTCCAATTCCTCCTCAAACTCCTCTCCAATTCCTCCTCACAGTCCTCTCCAATTCCTCCTCACACTCCTCTCCAATACCTCCTCACACTCCTCTCCAATACCTCCTCACACTGCACTCCAATACCTCCACACACTCCTCTCCAATCACGCCTCACTCACCTTTCCAATCGCACCTTACTCGCCTCTCCAATCGCTCCTCACTCGCCTCTCCAATCGCTCCTCACTCGCCTCTCCAATCGGCTTTTTCCCGT
Organism: Myxine glutinosa; assembly: GCF_964187855.1. Lineage (NCBI taxonomy): Eukaryota > Metazoa > Chordata > Myxini > Myxiniformes > Myxinidae > Myxine > Myxine glutinosa. The sequence continues at coordinate 67,502,806 of NC_136261.1, read as the reverse complement.
CTCGTTTCTCTCGTTTTTCTCCCGTCTCATTCGTTTTCTTGCTGCATCCTGTTCAAGTCTGCGTTCTTCATCGATCGTCTCATTCATTTTGGAAATGGAAGTTTCCACGCAACGCATGAATTGTCACGCTCATCAAGAGGAAGTGTCTCATAATCATCAAATGACAAATGGCAAGTTGCTCCTGCCTCACACCTAGCTCGGCTTCACGCTGTTGAAGCCAAAGCTTTCAGAATCATTAGAATCTCCTGCAATGAAGCAAACTCCGAGGGCCTTTCACTCACTCACAGCAGGCAGGTTGGTGGTCTTTCTGTCTTCTACCGACTCCTCTCCGGCCTTGCTCCCCCAGCTCTCTCTGTGCTCTGTCCCCCAAATATTCCTACAGGTCGCACAAGATCTGCCAGCAACCCTCTTATGGTTAAACTGCCAAAATCTAGGCTCTCTGCTCACCTTCACTCTTTCATTCCCCTTTTTTTCCCGCCTCTGGAACAAACTCCCCCACTCCCTTCAATCCCACTCCTCCCTCCAGGTCTTTGAAACAGCTGTTCACCACCATCTCTTATCTTCCCCCATCCAAAATCTTGATCTTTTCTACCCCCGCTAATTCACCCCAGATACACTTTTTCGAAATTCCAACTTCTTTCCTGGAAGTCCTTGCAGTGTTCATATGTTTTATACCTCTCCCACCTCCCCCCAAACCCTCTCCCTCCCACAGTTCTCTCGATGTCCCTGCTCTCAAATGTTGTGTTTGTGCCCTTCCCCCTCTCTCCCCATCTTGTCTACCGCTCCCCTTGTTTTGTGTTTTATGTGTCGGTTTGAATTTTTGTGTGATTAATGTTAGCTCTTTCACGAGCCTCGATCTTGTATACAAAAAAAAGAAAAAAAAAAGTAAATTACATTGTGAAAATTAAAGGTTTCAAATAAACCTATTTAAAGTGTATGCGCACATAACTAATAAAAAAAAACGAAGAAATATCTCGGTAATTTCCTGAAACATGTTTTACTTCCGGATAATAATGTTGAATGAAATAAGAACGAAGAAATATATGTCGTTTTTGTGACGACTGCCATCAAAAGTAAAAGTAATATATCTTAACGGAAAAGAAAAAGCGAATTTTTAATATATGTCGACATTTTCCCTGACTGTTATTTTAAGCGGTGTATTTTCGTACATCATCGTGGGGCGAAATTAAAAATATATCTCTGCAATTTCCCATGTGTGCGTGAATGTTCGCAATCATTTCTGACACCGAGTCTAAAACCATCGATAAAAATTAAATCAGATGGTGAATTTGAGATAAAATCGTCAGGGTGACTCAATGAATGGGCTTTATGTTACAGGCCTTTGAGAAATCATTTCGTTCTATAAACGGAAACTTTCATGGGATTCTCTTCCCGTTTTTTTCAACCGAGTCCAAAACTATGTTAGCGACTGTTAAAAATGAAATGATATATCGAATTAGAGTTGAAATAAACCTGTGTGAGAGAGAAAGACAGCACGGGCCTAACTAAACAGGCCTGAAAGCTATTCGAGGTAATAAAATGGTGGATATTTGTTTACATGAAGCCTCTCCCAGAATGGGTGGAGCTACTCTGTAAACGGAGTAAGCCATACCCCCGGACAGACAGACAGACAGACAGACAGAATCACCGTAGCCTATTATAACATAGACTAGTGCAGGGGTCGAATTACTCTGTAGGGAGGGCACAGCAATGTTTGCCTTTGATGACTTCAAATTTTTTGGGGCACCAAGGCATTTTCTTTTGGGTTTGGGGGGCACCAAGGCAATCTTGAATTATTATTGTGGGCACAAAGGCAAAGTGTATCAGTAACTTAAACAGGCAGGGAAATGTTACTGGCAGAACAAGTAAATCAACTTAAACTTTTTAATAATGTATTTTTAGAATATAAACAGTTTCAGAAAACTCAACTCAACTCAGAACTGCATTGTCATCATGGCCATGTAACAAAGTTTAACCTTTGTTTGACAGAACAAGTAAATCAACTTAAACTTTTTAATAATGTATTTTTAGAATTTGAATCTCAATAACAGTTTCAGATTTGATTTCTCTCAAAACTCAACTCAACTCAGTCAGAACTGCATTGTCATCATGTCCATGTAACAAAGTTTCACTTTTGTTTGACAGAGTTGAACTTTTTTCATCATCATCATCAGACATCATCTTTACTCAATACTGACTCAGTCTTGAGTCAGGTATACATGATTATAATTCAATAACCCTTGGGGGAGAGGGGTGTAGTATCAGGCCTACGTCCAAATGCACTCATAGAATGCCACCTGGCAACGCTACGTGTAGGATCAAAGTCGTCGGGGTCGGGCCCTTCTGTGCTGATGCGCAGAAGGTGTTCCTGCATACCCAACCCCAGTTTTAGCCTCCAATCCCCAAGAATACGCTTCACTGCTGAGAAATGCCACACTGAGCACAGGTACAGCGGCAGATGTACACCCCCGCTGACTTTGCGGGATTGTAACATACCTATAGTCGGGACGGAAGCAATCGGAAGGCCGTCCCAACCATGAGCATTACCCCCGCTAATACAGCGCGGTTGGGAGGCAACGACGTGGGTGTGCAAACATCGGCAATAATAGCCACGCTGTAATTTATGCGCTCATCGTAGCCCATAATGCTTTGCGTTTCATTGATGATGCTGGATGACGTATGGGATGACGAATGGTCGTAGGCGGGGCCAATATAAATTATGGGATGCCCTTGAACCTCGTTTCCCGTACCCAAGGACGATCGTAGGACTGCAACATTCTGTATTCAGTAAGAGAACGGGAAACGAGGTAGCCCAGACAATGTATATGCTTACTATGCTAATGTTCCGACATGCACTGAAAAAACGAAAGCCGACGAAGTCAGTTTGTTGTTTTCATCATTACTTTATTCATACTTTGGTCTCTATTATTATGCTTTATTGACAAAAAGGGCACAGCAGCAACTGAAGAAAAAGGGCACTGCAACTCTCTGCCGTCGTGATCATGAAAAGTTTGGGGGCACCACGGCAAATAGCTTGGGCACGCCGGCTTTTGCCGTCGATGCCGTCGATAATTTCGACCCCTGCTAGTGGGGTCGCCCGTGGGAATCTCACAGGCATGGACGTGTGTGACATTTTGACATCTTGATTTAGATGCTGCACATTAAATTTTACAAAACGGTTACTGGCAATTCATCAGATCCAGAAATAGTGCAAAGAACACAATTTATTTATTTCACATAATATGTGCCGCCTCACTGCTCTCCACCTGACACTCCCCTCTCTCCACCCTCACGCCTCTCCACCTCACACTCCCCTCCAATACCTCCTCACACTCCCCTCCAATACCTCCTCACACTCCCCTCCAATACCTCCTCACACTCCCCTCCAATACCTCCTCACACTCCCCTCCAATACCTCCTCACACTCCCCTCCAATACTTCCTCACACTCCTCTCCAATACTTCATCACACTCCTCTCCAATACTTCATCACACTCTTCTCCAATACTTCATCACACTCCTCTTCAATCCCTCACACTCCTCTCCAATCCCTCACACTCCTCTCCAATCCCTCACACTCCTCTCCAATCCCTCACACTCCTCTCCAATTCCTCACACTCCCCTCCAATCGCTCCTCACTCTCCTCTCCAATCGCTCCTCACTCATCTCCAATCGCTCCTCACTCTCCTCTCCAATCGTTCCTCACTCTCCGCTCCAATAGCTCCTCACTCGCCTCTCCAATCGGCCCTCACTCACCTCTCCAATCGGTCCTCACTCTCCGCTCCAATCGGACCTCACTCTCCAACTCCTTGCTCCTCACTCTCCAACCCCTCGCTCCTCACTCTCCAACCCCTCGCTCCTCACTCTCCAACCCCTCGCTCCTCACTCTCCAACTCCTCGCTCCTCACTCTCCAACCCCTCGCTCCTCACTCTCCAACCCCTCGCTCCTCACTCTCCAACCCCTCGCTCCTCGCTCTCCAACACCTAGCTCCCGCTCTGCAACCCCTCGCTCCTCACTCCCCAACCCCTCGCTCCTCACTCCCCAACCCCTCGCTCTCCAACACCGAGCTCCCGCTCTCCAACCCCAAGCTCCTCGCTCTCCAACCCCAAGCTCCTCGCTCTCCAACCCCAAGCTCCTCGCTCTCCAACCCCAAGCTCCTCGCTCTCCAACCCCTAGCACCTCGCTCTCCAACCCCTCGCTCCTCGCTCTCCAACCCCTCGCTCCTCGCTCTCCAACCCCTCGCTCCTCAACCCCTAGCTCCTCGCTCTCCAACCCCTCGCTCCTCGCTCTCCAACCCCTAGCTCCTCGCTCCCCAACCCCTAGCTCCTCGCTCCCCAACCCCTAGCTCCTCATTCTCCAACCCCTCGCCCTCCAACCCCTCGCTCCTCGCCCTCCAACCCCTCGCTCCTCACTCTCCAACACCTCGCTCCTCACTCTCCAACACCTCGCCCCTCACTCTCCAACCCCTCGCTCCTCACTCTCCAACCCCTCGCCCCTCACTCTCCAACCCCTCGCCCCTCACTCTCCAACCCATCGCCCCTCACTCTCCAACCCCTCGCTCCTCACTCTCCAACCCCTCGCCCCTCACTCTCCAACCCATCGCTCCTCTCCAATTTCTCGCTCTCCAACCCCATGCTCCTCACTCTCCAACTCCTAGCTCCTCACTCTCCAACCCCTAGCTCCTCACTCTCCAACCCCTAGCTCCTCACTCTCCAACCCCTCGCTCCTCTCCAATTTCTTGCTCCTCTCCAACCCCTAGCCCCTCCATCTCCAACCCATAGCTCCTCACTCCCAACCCCTAGCTCCTCATTCTCCAACCCCTAACTCCTCTCCAACCCCTCGCCCCTCACTCTCCAACCCCTCGCTCCTCTCCAATTTCTCGCTCTCCAACCCCATACTCCTCACTCTCCAACCCCTAGCTCCTCATTCTCCAACCCCTAACTCCTCTCCAATTTCTCGCTCCTCTCCAACCCCTAGCCCCTCCATCTCCAACCCCTAGCTCCTCACTCCCAACCCCTAGCTCCTCATTCTCCAACCCCTAACTCCTCTCCAACCCCTCGCTCCTCTCCAACCCCTAGCTCCTCACTCTCCAACCCATAGCTCCTCACTCTCCAACCCCTCGCTCCTCACTCTCCAACCCCTCACTCCTCTCCAATTTCTCGGTCCTCTCCAACCCCTAGCCCCTCACTCTCCAACCCCTAGCCCCTCACTCTCCAACCCCTAGCTCCTCACTCCCAACCCCTAGCTCCTCACTCTCCAACCCCTAGCTCCTCACTCTCCAACCCCTCGCTCCTCACTCTCCAACCCCTAGCTCCTCATTCTCCAACCCCTCACTCCTCTCCAACCCCTAGCCCCTCACCCTCCAACCCCTAGCTCCTCACTCTCCAACCCCTCACTCCTCACTCTCCAACCCCTAGCTCCTCACTCTCAAACCCCTAGCTCCTCACTCTCAAACCCCTAGCTCCTCACTCTCAAACCCCTAGCTCCTCACTCCCAACCCCTAGCTCCTCGCTCTCCAACCCCGAGCTCCTCGCTCTCCAACCCCTAGCTCCTCGCTCTCCAACCCCTCGATCCTCGCTCTCCAACCCCTCGCTTCTCACTCTCCAACCCCTCGCTCCTCGCTCTTCAACCCCTCGCTCCTCGCTCTCCAACCCCTAGCTCCTCGCTCTCCAACCCCTAGCTCCTCACTCTCTAACCCCTCGCTCCTCAGTCCTCTCCAACCCCTAACTCCTCTCCAAGCCCTCGCTCCTCAGTCCTCTCCAACCCTCCTCGTCGTTGTTGCAGCAGCATCCTGTGCGGTTCTCCCGTCTCGTTCTTTTTCTCGCTGCATGATGTTCAAGTTTGCATTGACGTTCGACGACTGACTCGTTCGCCCGTCTCATTCGTTTTCTTGCTGCATCCTGTTCAAGTCTCCGTTCTTCATCGACCGTCTCATTCATTTTGGAAATGGAAGTTTCCACGCAACGCATGAATTGTCACGATCCTCAAGAGGAAGTGTCTCGTAAATCATCAAATGACAAGTGGAAAGTAAATTACATTGTGAAAATTAAAGAATTCAAATAAACCTATTTAAAGTGTATGCGCACATAACTAATTAATTAAAAAGAAAAAGAAATATCTCTCGGTAATTTCCTGAAACATATTTTACTTCTGGATAATAATGTTGAATGAAATAAGAACGAAGAAATATATGTCGTTTTTGTGACGACTGTCATCAAAAGTAAAAGTAATATATCTTAACGGAAACGAAAAAGCGAATTTTTAATATATGTCGATATTTTCCCCGAGTGTTATTTTAGGCGGTGTATTTTCATGCATCATCAAACAACAACAACAACATGCATTTTAAAGGCCATTTTCCCTGCTAGAGCGGGGGTTAGCCTTGCGGTCCCCATGACAATCTTCTCCATTTTGCCCTATTTTCTGCATCTCTCCTTGTTAACCCCCTTGCCCGCATTTCTTCTTCCACCATCTTTAGCCAAGTCTTTCTCGGTCTTCCCCGTCCTCTGCTTCCTTCTACATTCATTTCCACCACTCTTCTCAACCAGTCACTTTCATCCTTCCTCAACACATGACCAAACCATCTCAACCTGTTCCTCTTCACAGCATCAATCACAGGCTCTATTCCCATCATCTTTCGCAATTCATCATTTGGCTTCCTCTCTCTCAACGATACTCCGCACATCCGTCGAACCATTCGCATTTCCACCCTTTCCAACCTTTGTTGCTGCTCTACGTTCATTACCCATGTCTCGCTCCCATAAATCATAACACTTCTCACACATGCAGCATACACCTTTCCCTTCAGCTTCAACGACACCCCCCTCATCATCAGCACGCCACTCAGTTCCCGAAACTTTTTCCATGCACATCTCACTCGAGCAACCGTTGCCGAGTCTGATCCACCTTCTCCATTCAGCATGTCTCCGAGGTAGCAAAATGTTTTCACACCTTCCAGCTTCACGCCGTCTCCAAGATCCAACTCAACATTTCCTCCATCTGCAGCTCCCTCTGTGCACACCTTACATTTGAATGTAGCTGCCACACTGGTTAATGACCCTCTCAGACCACTACATTTTTGATGAACCCACTCAGCGCACATTGTACATTGAATGGAGTTCACTCCGACTACCCTTCCTACACACAGCACAGGGCCACTTCCCAGTTCTTTCCACCTCACCACATGCTTTACCACTTGCCATCACCTTCGTCTTTCCGATATTCACCTTCAGACCTTTTGTCTCCATACATTCCTTCCACATGTTCATCTTTTCCTTCAGTCCATCCATACTTTCCGCAATCAACACCAGATCATCTGCGTACAACAACTCCCACGGTAAACCCTCCTTTATGTTCTGAGCCAGCACCTCCATCACAGCTACAAATAGTAGTGGACTTAGTACCGACCCCTGATGCACTCCCACCTTCACCTCAAACTCACCACTGTTCCCGTCCTTCGTCCTTACAGCTGTGTGCGCTCTTTTGTACATTGCCATCACTACTCTGATCAACCATTCCACCACTCCTAACTTCCTCAATGCCCATGTCAATACTTTGCGTGGTACCCTATCGAATGCTTTCTCCAGATCAACAAACCCAAGAAACAACTTCTTCCTCTTCTCCATGTACTTCTTCTGCAACTGCCTCACAATGAAAAGCGCGTCTGTCGTTACTCTTCCTGGCATGAATCCAAACTGCATTTCGTCGATCTTCACTTTCTTCCTTATCCTCCTCTCCAACACCCTTTCCAATACCTTCATTCCATGCTCCAATAGCTTTATCGCTCAGTACGAGCCACACTCCAGAGGGTCACCTTTCCCCTTGTATAGAGGGACGAGAGTACTCAGTTCCCAAGCCACTGGAATGCGGCCTTCTTTCACCACCAGATTACAGATCTCTGTCATTCTCTTCACACCCCAACTTCCTGCTGCCTTCAACATATCTCCCACAACTCCCATCGGCCCTCCCGCTTTTCTACCCTTCATTGCTTTTATCGCTTCCTCAACTTCCTTCTCAGTTATCTTCTCTGCCGGTCCTAAAACTGGGTTACTCTCTATGTTGCCATCCCATTCATTCTCTGTATTCAACAGCATTTCCATATATCTTTTCCATCTTCCTTTAATTCCATCTGGGTCGACAACGATTTGTCCCACTTCATCCTTCAAGCAACTCACCCCCATCACATCACACCTCTCTTTCGCTATCTGCTTTGCAATCCTGAATACTGCTTTCTGACCCTCTTCCGAATCCAAGCGTTCTCCGAACATTTTCCTACATGCCTCCTGCGCCTTTGCTCCCTCTTTCTTTGCAGCCTTCCTGGCTGCCTTATAACTTTCATGCTCTGCTGTTTCTGCTCCCGTACCCTTCACCTTCTGCCACTCCTTGAACTTCTTCCTCTTCTCGTCAATCCTCTTTCCAACTTCATCATCCCACCACCATGTTTCCGAGTGCCTCGGTGGTCCTTTTGTCCATCCACATACCTCACCAACGGCTCCCAACAGACTAGCTTTCATCGACATCCAACCACTTTCAAGCTCAACCACATCATCCTCGACCCTACTCAGCCTCTCTTTTAATGCATCCCTTACTGTCACCTCTTTCAACCTCCACACCTTCATTCTCGGTTGGTACTTCACCCGCCGAGCTCTCCTCGCACCTTTCACCCTTACGTCGCAGACAACCAAGTGGTGCTGTGAAGCAGCCTCCTCCCCCGGGATCACCTTTGTGTCCCGGAGGTGCCCCCTATCTCGCCTACGCACCATCAGGTAGTCAACGGTTGTCGTAGACCCACCTGACGTGTATGTAACAAGCTTATTATCCTCTTTCTGGAACTGAGTATTACAAATCAACAAATCAGCTCCATCAGCAAACTCCAAAATCCTTTCACCTTCTCCATTTCTCACACCATATCCGTAACCCCCATGAACTCCGTCAAAACCATCCATACTCCTTCCCACGTGTCCATTTAGGTCTCCTCCTACCACAACAACTTCCTCATCTTTCAGGTTTTCCATCAGCTTCTCTATCGCACACCAGAACTTGTCCTTCTCTTCATCGCTTCGACCAACCTGCGGAGCATGTCCCGAGATGACGTTCACCAAGAGCTTTCCAATCATCATTTTCACCATCATCAACCTATCACTCACTCTCGTCACACTCACCACACTGTCTACAAACTCCTCAGAAAACAGGACACCAACACCATTCACGCCCTCCAGGCATCCTTGCCACACAAACTTGTATTTCTGTCCCTGCCTACCCTTCACCATTCTCACACCACTTCCCTTCCATCTCGTCTCTTGCACACAACATATGTCCTCTCTTCTTCTGACCAATACTTCCACCACTTCTCCTGATCTCCCTGTCATTGTCCCTACATTCCATGTCCCAAACCTCAGAAACCGATCTCCACTTCGGGCTGTACCCTGCCCATATGTACTTGTAATTGTCATGGTTCCCTTTTTGAGGCAATGTTTTTATGGCCGGATGCCCTTCCTGACGCCAACCCTCTTAGTCGTCTTTTACGACACGCAGGGATACGGTGTACCTATTCTTATCCAGGGTACACACCGGGAGTGGCGCGATTTTCATGCATCATCGTGGCGCGATTTTTTAAAAATACTTCTCTGCATTTTCTCGTGTGTGCGTGAATGTTCTCAATTATTTCTGACACCGAGTCTAAAACCATCGATAAAAATCAAATCAGATGGTGAATTCGAGATAAAATCATGAGGGTGACTCAATGAATGGGCTTTATTTTACCAGCCTTTGAGAATTCATTTCGTTCCATAAACGGAAACTTTCATGGGATTCTCTGCCCGTTTTTTTTCAACCGAGTCTAAAACTATGTTAGCGACTGTTAAAAATGAAATGATATATCGAAATAGAGTTGAAATAAACCTGTGTCAGAGAGAAAGACAGCACGGGCCTAACTAAACAGGCCTCAAAGCTATTTGAGGTAATAAAGTGGTGGATATTTGTTTACATGAAGCCTCTCCAAGAATGGGTGGAACTACTCTATAAACAGAGTAAGCCACACCCCCGGACAGACAGACAGACAGACAGACAGACAGAATCACCATAGCCTATAATAATATAAACTCGTGGGGTCACCCGTGGGAATCCCACGGGCATGGACGTGTGTGACATTTGGACATCTTGATTTAGATGCTGCACATTAAATTTTACAAAATGGTGACTGGCAATTCATTAGATCCAGAAATGGTGTAATGAACACAATTTATTTATTTCACATAATATGTGACCCCTCACTCCTCTCCACCCTCACGCCTCTCCAATGCCACTCCTCCTCACAATCCTCTCCAATACCTCCTAGCACTCCTCTCCAATACCTCCTCACACTCCTCTCCAACCCCTCACACTCCTCTCCAACCCCTCACACTCCTCTCCAACCCCTCGCTCCTCTCCAACACCTCCTCACACTCCTCTCCAACACCTCCTCACACTCCTCTCAAATACCTCCTCACACTCCTCTCAAATACCTCCTCACACTCCTCTCCAATACCTCCTCACACTCCTCTCCAATAACTCCACACACTCTTCTCCAATATCTCCTCACACTCCTCTCCAATACCTCCTCACACTCCTCTCCAATACCTCCTCACACTCCTCTCCAATACCTCTTCACACTCCTCTCCAATCGCTCCTCACTCACCTCTCCAATCGCTCCTCACTCGCCTCTCCAATTGCTCCTCACTCGCCTCTCCAATCGCTCCTCACTTGCCTCTCCAATCGGCCCTCACTCTCCAACCCCTCGCTCATCTCCAACCCCTCGCTCCTCTCCAACACCTCCTCACACCCCTCTCTAATACCTCCTCATACTCCTCTCAAACACCTCCTCACATTACTCTCCAATACCTCCTCACACTCCTCTCCAATACCTCCTCCCACTCCTCTCAAATACCTCCTCCCACTCCTCTCCAATACCTCCTCACACTCCTCTCCAATACCTCCTCACACTCCTCTCCAATACCTCCTCACACTCCTCTCCAATACCTCCTCACACTCCTCTCCAACACCTCCTCACACCCCTCTCTAATACCTCCTCATACTCCTCTCAAACACCTCCTCACATTACTCTCCAATACCTCCTCACACTCCTCTCCAATACCTCCTCCCACTCCTCTCAAATACCTCCTCCCACTCCTCTCCAATACCTCCTCCCACTCCTCTCCAATACCTCCTCACACTCCTCTCCAATACCTCCTCACACTCCTCTCCAATACCTCCTCACACTCCTCTCCAATACCTCCTCACACTCCTCTCCAATACCTCCTCACACTCCTCTCCAATACCTCCTCACACTCCTCTCCAATACCTCCTCATACTCTCCAATACCTCCTCACACTCCTCTCCAATCGCTCCTCACTCGCCTCTCCGATCCCTCCTCACTCGACTCTCCGATCGCTCCTCACTCGCCTCTCCGATCGCTCCTCACTCTCCTCTCCAATTGGCTTTTTCCCGTCTCGTTTGTCTCGTTCGCCCGTCTCATTCGTTTTCTTGCTGCATCCAGTTCAAGTCTGCGTTCTTCATCGACCGTCTCATTCATTTTGGAAATAGAAGTTTCCACACAACGCATGAATTGTCACGATCCTCAAGAGGAAGTGTCTCGTAATCATCAAATGTCAAAGGGCAAGTAAATTACATTGTGAAAATTAAAGATTTCAAATAAACCTATTTAAAGTGTATGCTCACATAACTAATAAATAAAAAAACGAAGAAATATCTCTCGGTAATTTCCTGAAACATTTTACTTCCGGCTAATAATGTTGAATGAAATAAGAACGAAGAAATATATGTCGTTTTTGTGACGAATGTCATCAAAAGTAAAAGTAATATATCTTAACGGAAAAGAAAAAGCGAATTTTTAATATATGTCGACATTTTCAAAGACTGTTATTTTAGGCGGTGTATTTTTGTGTATCATCATGGCACGATTTTTATAAATATATCTCTGCATTTTCCCGTGTGTGCGTGAATGTTCTCAATTATTTCTGACACCGAGTCTAAAACCATCGATAAAAATTAAATCAGATGGTGAATTTGAGATAAAATCGTGAGGGTGACTCAATGAATGAGCTTTATTTTACCAGCCTTTGGGAAATCATTTCGTTCTATAAACGGAAACTTTCATGGGATTCTCCTCCCGTTTTTTTCAACCGAGTCTAAAACTATGTTAGCGACTGTTAAAAATGAAATGATATATCGAATTTGAGTTGAAATAAACCTGTGTGAGAAAGAAAGACAGCACGGGCCTAACTAAACAGGCCTCAAAGCTATTTCATTTAATAAAATGGTGGATATTTGTTTACATGAAGCCTCTCCAATAATGGGTGGAGCTACTCTGTAAACGGAGTAAGCCACACCCCCGGACAGACAGACAGACAGACAGACAGAATCACCTTTTTTTTTCTTTCTTTTTTTGTATACCGAATCGAGGCTCGTGAAAGAGCTGACATTTACTTCACAAACAAATCAACCAGACAAACAAAATATATAAAAAGAGGGAGCGGAAGACAAGAGAATGGGAAGCACACAAACACTTGAGAGCACACAACATTTAAGAGCAGGGAGATGTGTGGGTGGGAGAAGTATAAAACACAAGGACACCAAGGACTTCCAGGACAGAAGTTGGTATTTCAAAAAGTGGAATTGGGGTGAAATTATCGGGGATAGAAAAGATCAAGGTTTTGGATGGGGGAAGATAAGAGATGGTGGTGAACAGCTGTTTTAAAGACCTGGAGGGTGGAGTGGGATTGAAGAGAGTGAGGGAGTTTGTTCCAGAGGCGGGAGAAAAGAGGAATGAAGGAGTGAAGGTGAGCAGAGAGTCTTGATTTTGGCAGTTTAACCATAAGAGGGTTGCAGGCAGATCTTGTGCGACCTGTAGGAATATTTGCGGGACAGAGCCCAGAGAGAGCTGGGGGGGCAAGGCCAGAGAGGAGTCGGTAGAAGACGGAAAGACCACCAACCTGCCTGCGGTGAGTGAGTGAGAGGCCCTTGGAGTTAGCTTCATCGAGGGAGATTCCAATGATTCTGAATGCTTTGCTTTCAACAGCGTGAAGACGAGCTAGGTGTGAGGCAGGAGCACCAGCCCAGAGGGGAGAGCAGTATTCCATTGAGCTGTGGATGAAAGCCTTGTACGTGGTGAGGAGCTCAGGTGTGCCAAGGAAGGACTTCGCACGACGGAGGATGCCCAGTCGGCGACTGGCTTTGGAGGCCAGATTTGAAATGTGGTTTTCCCAGGAAAGATCATGGCAGATAGTGAGACCCAAAAGTTTGAGTGACAGAACTTCTTGGAGAGGATTATTCAGAAAGTAGATGGGAGGGTTGTCCAGTCGGTCTTATCGGAGAGACATCATAAGAGTGTGAGATTTGTCAGGATTGAAAGACATGTTCCACTTGTTTGCCCAGTCTGTTATTTTTGTCCAGGTCTGCAGAGAGTGAGGAGGCTGCAGACTGCCGATCTGAGGGATGAAGAATGGAGCGACAGAGAGTAGAGTCATCAGCAAAGAGATAGAGAGGATTTTCAAGAGAGTCGGAGAGATCATTGATGAAGACCAGAAAAAGCACAGGGCCCAGAACACTGCCTTGGGGAACTCCAGCCTGAACAGGAAGAGGAGATGAGAGAAACCCATTCAGGGCCACACGTTGACTACGACTAGAGAGGAAGTCCGCCAGCCATGCGTGGAGATTTCCATGGATACCAACAGAGGAGAGTTTGGTGAGCAGAGCGGGGTGCCAGACCGTATCGAAGGCATGTGATATGTCAAGGGAGACAGCTCTAATTTCCTGTTTGGCATTGAGGACCTCCATCCATTGCTGAGAAAGCAGTAGCAGCATGTCCAGAGTAGAGTGACCAGGTCTGAAACCAAATTGATGATCAGAGATCAAGCCATTGGAGAAGAGGAAAGATTTCATATCTGAAGCAATGATGGATTCCATGACTTTACTGATAATTGAGAGAAGGCTGATTGGTCTGTAGTTGCTGGGATCTGTTTTTGCACCTTTTTGTGCAAAGCGGTGATGTTGGCAGATATCCAAGCAGATGGCAGATGACCTTGAGCAAAAGAGAGTGTGAAGAGAACAGAGAGAGGGAGTGAAAGAGCGGAAGAACAAGATTTTAGGACCCGTGGGCTGATGCCATCAGGTCCAGTTGCAGAATCAGAGTCGAGGGTTGACAGAAACTTTTCCACCTTGTCAGGCGGAAAGGACACAGAGTCCAGGAGCAGCTGGGTACGACTGGGTACGGTGGGTACAGAGAGGGATGGGTTTGGGACACAAGATTTAGAGGCAAACACAGAGTTGAGGCATTCAGGCAAACACAGAGTTGAGGCATTCACCTTCGCCTATTATAATATAGATTAGGCTTACCTCATTTGCCAGCTTCGAGTTTTTTTTTTTTTTTTTTTTTTTTTTGTATACAAGTTCGAGGCTCGTGAAAGAGCGATCATTAATCACACAGAAAGACAAACAGACACACAAAATAAATAACATCGGGAGCGGTAGACAAGATGGGGAGAGAGGGGGAAGGACACAAACACAACATTTGAGAGCAGGGACCGAGAGACATGGAGACATCGAGAGAACTGTGGGAGGGAGAGGGCTTGGGGGGGGAGGCATGGGAAGGGGGGGGGGGGGTGGGAGTGGTATAAAACATATGGACACTGCCAAGACTTCCAGGAAAGAAGTTGGAATTTCAAACAAGGTGGATCTGGGGTGAATTAGTGGGGGTAGAAAAGATCAAGGTTTTGGATGGGGGAAGATAAGAGATGGTGGTGAACAGCTGTTTTGAAGACCTGGAGAGAGGAGTGTGATTGAAGTGAGTGTAGGAGTTTGTTCCAGAGGCGGGAGAAAAGAGGAATGAAAGAGTGAAGGTGAGCAGAGAGCCGAGATTTCGGCAGTTTAACCATCAGAGGGTGGCTGGCAGATCTTGTGCGACCTGTAGGAATATTTGGGGGACAGAGCACAGAGAGAGCTGGGGGAGCAAGGCCGGAGAGGAGTCGGAGAGGAGTTTTAACAATAACTAGTAAAAAGCCCATCAAAAGAGTTTTACTCTGCGCATGTTGCACATCACGTGCAGCAAATTTCACCACCCTGCGCCTTGTATTTATTGTGATTTTAAAAAAAAACGCTTCTGCACACCGTCCGTTTGCAAGCCACCATCTACAATTCCAATAATTACTCTTTCAGATATAATTTCTCTTTTATGGAAAAAAAATTCGAGTTTGTTTTATCCTCAAAAATACACCATAGTGAACATACATTCGTGTTAAAAGATTGGTCTTTAAAACCTACCCGTATGAAGGGGGGCAGACATCTGTACAAACACACAAACTGACATAGTGTTTTATATGGTAGATTGTTGTTGACAATTGTTATTATTTGCTTTGCACAGATAGGCTACTCTTCTTCATGCAAATGCTTAAGTGACAAGAAGAAATTTCCTTCATTTCTACGCACCATCCCCAGTGACTCATTCCAAGCTTTTGCTGTAGCTAAGCTGGTGAATTACTTTGCATGGTTATATGTAGGCACAATTGAAGTTTCCAGGGATTATGGAAGAGTGGCCATTGATCAGTTTACATTTGAAGCAGAAAAAATGGGGATTTGTATCGCTTTTCGAGAGATATTACCTGCAGCAAAGGACATAGATGGATTAATAAATCTTGGTGAGCTTTTATTTTGGTTGTTTGCTTTCATCATGGTTGTAAGCTGAGTTGTTAGCTAGATAGTAGGCCATATAATAACAATGATGATGCATTTTGTGAGTCTTGAGCTCTGTGTATCCTGTGGAGTTTGTATGTCACTTTCTTTACCGATTAACATCATAAATTTCCTCTCTGAATCCAACGTTGGAATTGTCACAAAACTTCGCAGAAACATCCCTTTACCAGTTGGTCTTTTGAAAGTTTCCTTCCTCCATCACACAACTCACTGAAAGTGGGTCATCAAAGGATGCGACTGGTGTAGAGGATTTTGTGATATTCTGCAGGTCAGAAGTTGCAGAGAAAGCAAGGGTACATAAAAAAGGACGAAACACATCACAAAACGGCTGTGGTCTTGGTTATGAATTTTTTTGCAAGCTGTGATGGATCATAAAAAATTGATGGAAAACATAGGAGTGGAACATTCTCAAATATTATGGTCATGATAACAGTAAAATTTCTACATTACCATACACATAAAAATGTGGGATTTGTGGGGTAATGGTTGTATATATTTTTAGTGCAAATCAAACTGTTTACTTTTCTTTACCAATGAAGACTTTTGTGTGCATCTGTGTTGGTAAACTTCATCAGGGCATATCCAGGTGAGATTTCAAGGTTTGGATGGCCATGCCAAACCCTCACTGCCCACCATCCTGCCCCGACTGCAGCAAACGCAACCGTTTTGTTAAAGTAGCATTTCTTTCTCAATCATACACAGGTGTACATATATGTATAGCACATACGTATAGGAATGCAAACAGACAAATATATATATGTGTATATATATATATATATATATATATATATATATATATATATATATATATATATATATATATATATATATATATATAATATATATATATATTGTTACGGATCTCTCCGTCGGCCTTTTCCCCTTAAGAAGGGGGGATTAGTCCCCTTGTCCGCGACTGACCGACGTGAGTCCTGGGGGTCCCAACGCTCCTCCCGGTCGGGAGCAGCCAGGGTATTTGGTCTACAAAAAGTCCCAAGGACCTGAGTGCCACCCCTGACCGTGAGGAAGGGAGGGACTCCCGCTCGAACCCCGGTTTGGATGGTCTAGTTGCCGAGCGGTTTTTAGCAACCCGAAGTTCGAGTCATTAGCAAAGACTAAACCCGATCCTGAAACGTTGGCCAAATCGTGCCACAGGTGTCCAATGAGGGAAATCACAACGACGACGGATGTAAGGGAAAGAAAGGCAAGGTAGGAAGAACAAATCTAATTTATTATTATTATTTACAAATCATCAAAATAACCAAGGAGAAAGAAGGATAAGAAAATAATGACAGAAAGGAGCCAGGAGACACAGTGCAATTATTAGCTTATATATATATCAGTCTTACTTAACCCCAAGGACAAGACAAAGACAGACAACGAGCACACTTACACAGGGAATGATGGCAGGAACGAATGCAGGAGGTGGATGGCTGGAGGGAGAGGGAGGTCCACGGGAACTGTGTACTGGTCGGGCCGGGAGCAGCAGCTCCGTTCCTCCACGGCTACGGTCGCCACCGCCGTCAACGCCCAAGCTGCGGTCTTGCGAGCTGCCGCGGGACGAGCTCCGCCGGTCGAGTTAAAGCTGCCTGGTGGAGCCAAAGCTGCTGGTGGAGCCAACGCTGCTTGGTGGAGTCAAAGCTGCTGGGGGGGGGGGGGGGGTGGGGTCTGGCATGACGGGTTTTCTCTCTCTGCTCGGCCGTTTCTCTCATGCAACTCTCAGGACTCTCTTGGGTATTCACTTGTCCTCCCTCCCGTTTTCTCTTGAACTCCTCCCTCTCTTGAACTCCCTTCAACTCATCTCTCTCTTGACCTCCTTTGAACTCCTCTCTCTCTTGAACTCCCTCCCATTTCTCTTGACCTCCTCCCTCTCTTGGACTCTTTGCAAAGGCTTCCGCGTGCGTTTATATATCGCCTCGGGCGATCAAGTCGCCAGCCTCCAGGACACGCCCATCGGTGAGCTCGCCTCGGCCCTGATTGGTCGCGAGGGCTCACCGATCCCGCCCTTAGAGGAGGCGTTGGCAAGGCCACGCCTTGTTCCCGGCGCTGGGCTGACTCCTCCCACCGTCTGCTCCGAGATGACCTCGTGGCTAATGGAGTCTTGCAGCAAAAACAACCACAACCCCCAGCAGCAGCAGAATGCAGCAAACCGCTCAATGCAGTTGGCAATTGACGAAAGGGGGATGTGAAGGGAATCTACCTCATTTGAATTCGGTGCAATGGAGTGTTAATTAATGGAAGACACAGCCTTAATCTAATACACATAATAAGGAGATAACTACCGAACAAGGAGGAAATCTATGATTGGTTACGTGATTGTTTATGGAATAACTACGGGCACGACCTTTGACCTTTATACACCAAATGGAGGAAGGAGGGTGTTATTTTACCACAACAATAAAAAAACACAATTCCCAAATCCATAACACTGCACCCTCCTCCTCTTAGGCACGTCCCGGGCCTATTACTTTTACCTTTAGTGTGGCACGTAGGTGTAGTTCCCTCTACATTTAACCTGACCCTGAGTGTGACAGTTTTAAAACACAAATAAATATGTCGCGCTGCTCCATTGCACCCTACCTAACAGATTTACGCCCACAGCTAACCGAATTGCGGAATTGTCTTCAAACTACAACATGAACGATGGGGGAGCATTATTTACAGTTACTCTACTTGCATTTACAAAACGCAACCCAGGACCTGTGATTGTTCTTTTGGGGGGGGGGGGGGGAGACAGCCTGTGCTGCATCGACGCACCAGAAGCACCAAAACGCACCAAAGCACCATCAAGCACCAATCGGTGCACAGTCACCACAGTTCATAATAAAAATACCCAACAAACCCAGGTGCTGGTCTTCCTCTTCGGCTCCCTCTGCTGGCCATTGGTATTCTTCCAGTTGTTGTCTTTCTTCTTTGCTGGTGGCCTATTTGCAATCATCAAATGACATGCACAAAACGTGTCCATTGTTCTTTATTTATGGCACACAGGGCCGACTAGGGGTGGTTCACCTGTGTGGCATAGGTGCCCTGTGACCAAGGTCCGCCAGCAAAATCTCGGGCCATCATGGCCGGTTCCAGCAGAGGAGCCATGCCCCAACCCATGGGGTCCATCAGTGGTGCTCAGCCACAGACATGTGGTCCATAAGTGGTGCATCGATGCAGACAGCTGGCTGCGGGAGTTTCGGGCACACACTGGCGGACTCCCGCACGCTCCCCTCGGCGCCCAGTGGCGCACAGTCCTCGGATGGGAGACAAGGGGAGGGGGGGGGGGAAGAAGACAGGTGAACGAGGGGTAGGGTCACAAGGGTACTCATCAAACAAGGTAATGCAGGATGAGGTGCGTACGGAGAGCGAAGTGAGAAATGCTTGTCCGTACCGTACGCCCCCCACATATGACCTACACTACCCCCCCTTGCCCCTCCCCGTATTTACAAAAACCTACACATTTACAAATTCGTCACTACTGTCACGTCTCCCCCATATTTCCCCTATACCAAATTCGTCCCCACAATCCCTCTAACCAAATTTGCCATCACCCAATTCATCATCAATCCTCATAAGGAGGGAGATATGGAACACAAAGCACAATGTCACACCCACGTCATGATGCATCTCACATTCCAAACATTTGCACAGAAAAAATAATAAAAACATGGCATGGTGTGGAGTCCTGTTACCTCAGGTGAGTGGATGTAGATGGTGCGAGGAGATTCTTAATCCTGACTATCCTCTAAATGACTTTAATACACTTTACACTACCCGGGGTCTTTCCCTGCCAAACCATTGGCCGTCTTACTTTATGCGGTTTTAAGAACCAAATTCCCATTGACCAAACTGTGGTGCTTCCTCAATTTGGGGTCTCACTCCCCCGATTCAACCCCCTGTGCCCTTGCACAATTTCAGGACTGGGTCGTGTGGCTCTCCCAACAGGTCTACCAACCTGCACACCTCCACCACTGTAGTTGCCTCCGAGCTTACCTGCTCCTTACCCTAACCTATCTACTGGGGAAGGCCCTCTGGCGCTCTCCCCACTCGGTGCCCTCTCTGGCACTGGGCTACCCGGGTCCGTCCTCCGGATCCTCGGGCCCCATCCACAACTCTACCGGCTCCCAGAGCCCACCTGCGGCCTCACCTGGCTGACATCCTAACAGTGGCGGAGTGCTCAACCAACTACACACACTAACAGGCCGCACGCCCAGCCATTTCCACGTCACTAATGCACCCATCCAAACTCCATTCTTCCACACGCACCACAGATGCCAATATCCAACCACAATTTACCTGTACCCTCTACCTAACTCTTAAACTACCCTCCCCGGGTATTCGTGATGGGGGTCCATCCTCCTTTCCCCCATCCACACCTTCGCACCATCCACTCCACTCCACAGTTTCCACCATACTCACTCCACGACCATCCATTCCATACTCCATATATTCCACACTCCATGTATTCCACACAACCATTCTCCATTCACCTGTAGTTGCACACCTGTGCAATCACTCCTACTTGTGCTTCCGGCACCCTCCTTCCTCCCTGGACCATTTGGTCAACACAACACACATCACCATCACTCACTCATACACTTTTCACAATACACTTGTTCAGTTGCACACCTGTGCAATCTCACCTGGTGACACCTGCACCCTCCTTCCTCCAAAGCTCTTTCAATCATTCAATACAATGCACAACCACAATCGTTCCTCATGCACTGCTCCGTACACTTCCACGCTCAAAACCATTGCCTCAGGCACCCAGATTTTCCCACGCTCACACACACATCTCTCCCGAGCATTGCCCCGCAATTCCTCATTTCACCGATATCAATACTCTCAATATCAATACAATACTATCAATACACCGACACTCACACAGCATCATCTAATCTACCTGGTGCCCTGCTAAAACTCGTGCTTCCCCGTCGCCCCTTACATTATTGCGCTCCCTCGTCATTATAATCCAACTACCCTCTCTATGTCCCCACTACCTGTTCAATGTTGCTACTTAACCTTACCGTTACCTATGGTCATCTTCTCTAGATCCTTACACACTTTATCCAAACCCTCCCGGGCTAGTTTTCACTGCCAAACCCCATAAAACTACTGCTCCTTTGCCCCCGCTGTGAGAGATGGCAAGGTTGCCATCCCACCACATCGGGTATCTTCCACTATCAATTTGGCCCATCCAATTTCAGCCAATCAAAAGTTGGCCAATCACGATACCAATCATCAAATTTTGCTTTTCCAATCACAAATTCCCCATCCCTACCAAATGTCCTTTACTTGAGCCTCTCGGTGCGCCAATTCATCTCCAAAGCCCGGCTTCGTAAAGCCGAGCAATGCATTCGGGTGGTTTGGTCGCCTGCAGTTGGATCCGTCCGGCATTCACGATTCTGGGGAGGAGGCAAGCTCGGGCCGAGGTTCCACGCATCATCGCGGCTCGGAACCTTGCAGTCTCCGGCCCGACGACCGAGGCTCGCCCGGTCGGAACCCCGTCCCCGCCAGGGGGCGAAGGTCCGACCCGGCTCCCTTCCCCCGGAATCGCGCCGATCGCTGCTCTGACGTGGCTCCAACCATTCAGTGCGGGGCCCAACCCGAATCATGCGGGACGCTCCGTAGCGGGGCGAAACAGCATCGATCCGCGAGAAGCTTCGCATCCAACAAAGCGCGCCGCGCACCGAGTGCCCGCTATCCGTCGCCCTAACTGCTAACCCGGTCAACGTCGATGCTTCACTCGCATGCCCACACGCACACGCGACCCTTTCCACACTCACCAAGCCCGGCGTTCCAACGCCGCCCATACATTCCACACACTCCGTCCATTCCACCACCGCACTCCCTGTTACACACCATACCTCTCGCGCACACTCGCCGTTCGCACACTTCGTTCCACACCTCTCCTCCGTTACGTCCTCCGTAACACTCACCATGGGCGTGCACTCTTGCATCCACCCACTAACGCGCTCCGATGTGCTCTCCCACACCCGCGCCACAACCAACTCAGGTGTGCTTCCTCGCACACGTTCCACCACCACCTTACTCTCCGTGTCACACTCCGTACATTTTATAACACACTCACTCTTTGACGCACACTTTTTCCTCACACGCGTGCCATTCGCTTGAACACAGCACACAAAGGACCTTCCACGAACGCCCGGGTGCTTCCGCGATCCCAAGCGCGCGACCATTCTCTTCGCACCAAACACTCTGCCAAAAAACGTCTTAGCGCCATATACAGCCCGTCTCACCTTTGGGATCCTCTTCTCCACGCGCACCTGCAAATCTTTATAAGGATTAGCAAGTACGGCATCAGGATGTGAACTTAGACTTTGTGCACAATCCATTTCTCCCTCCAACTGGTGCTTTTTTAATTCTGCCGTCTCTACAAGCCCGATTTTAACTATTTATTTTTCTTTAACGACCATTGGCTTTAATAAAATTCCCTCTACCTCAGCGGTCGCTGGCTGCCCCATACCCCGGGTCGCGATTTCTATACCCGTCATTTTACCCGTGCTTTTCTCCACTTCGCTCAACCAGTGCTCCTCGACCCGCTTTACCTCCTCGTGCACCCGTGGGACCTGCTCGCCAACCTGTGGTCTCTGTCCCTCTCCAACCCCTCATTAATTTATTTGGCTTGGCCAACCATGCCCCCCAGTTTGTCCCCTAATCTGCTTCCGAATCCCTCAAATTTGCTTCCGAGTCCCTCAAATTTACCTCTGAGTCCCTCCAATTTACCTCCGAGTCCCTCCAATTTGCCTCCGAGTACCTCCAATTTATTTCCCAGCTGTTCACTGGTACCCCTTGCTTCGTCCCTCATTGCTGTGATCATTCTGCTTTCCATTTTCTCACTGCCAGCCCTCCTTCTGTCTTCCATTTCTTCACCCGACTTAACCATAAGGGCCCTCATTTCAGCTAGAAATAATTGCATGTCTTCCACCGTTGGTACAAAGGGCTCTCGCCGACATGTGCGAGGCGCCACCATCTCGTGTGTCTGAAACCTCTGCTACCACATCCTCATTGCTCTCCTCCATATACATTTCCCTGCGGTCCTGGGTCGCTTCTACCCCTTTAACTCTACCCCCACCGGCATCCCGTCGCCTTGACCATCCATGGCACGATTTTAAATTTAGCTGTTATAAATAAAATTAAATCTTGGCCGCTCGAAATTTGAGCGCGCTTTTCGCCCTTCAGGTCCGAATCTCACTCCCAGACACCAATTGTTACGGATCTCTCCGTCGGCCTTTTCCCCTTAAGAAGGGGGGATTAGTCCCCTTGTCCGCGACTGACCGACGTGAGTCCTGGGGGTCCCAACGCTCCTCCCAGTCGGGAGCAGCCAGGGTATTTGATCTACAAAAAGATCCAAGGACCTGAGTGCCACTCCTGACCGCGAGCAAGGGAGGGACTCCCGCTCGAACCCCGGTTTGGATGGTCAAGTTGCCGAGCGGTTTTTAGCAACCCGAAGTTTGAGTCATTAGCAAAGACTAAACCCGATCCTGAAACGTTGGCCAAATCGTGCCACAGGTGTCCAATGAGGGAAATCACAACGACGACGGATGTAAGGGAAAGAAAGGCAAGGTAGGAAGAACAAATCTAATTTATTATTATTATTTACAAATCATCAAAATAACCAAGGAGAAAGAAGGATAAGAAAATAACGACAGAAAGGAGCCAGGAGACACAGTGCAATTATTAGCTTATATATATATCAGTCTTACTTAACCCCAAGGACAAGACAAAGACAGACAACGAGCACACTTACATGGGGAATGATGGCAGGAACGAATGCAGGAGGTGGATGGCTGGAGGGAGAGGGAGGTCCACGGGAACTGTGTACTGGTCGGGCCGGGAGTGGCAGCTCCGTTCCTCCGCGGCCACGGTCGGCACCGCCGTCAACGCCCAAGCTGCGGTCGTGCGAGCTGCCGTGGGACGAGCTCCGCCGGTCGAGTTAATGCTGCCTGGTGGAGCCAAAGCTGCTGGTGGAGCCAACGCTGCTTGGTGGAGTCAAAGCTGCTGGGGGGGGGGGGGGGTTCTGGCGTGACAGGTTTTCTCTCTCTGCTCGGCCATTTCTCTCACGCAACTCTCAGGACTCTCTTGGGTATTCACTTGTCCTCCCTCCCGTTTTCTCTTGAACTCCTCCCTCTCTTGAACTCCCTTCAACTCCTCTCTCTCTTGAACTCCTTTGAACTCCTCTCTCTCTTGAACTCTGCCCTCTCTTGAACTCCCTTCAACTCCTCTCTCTCTTGAACTCCTTTGAACTCCTCTCTCTCTTGAACTCCCTCCCGTTTCTCTCGACCTCCTCCCTCTCTTGAACTCTTTGCAAAGGCTTCCATGCGCATTTATATATCGCCTCGGGCGATCAAGCCGCCGGCCTCCAGGACACGCCCATCGGTGAGCTCGCCTCGGCCCTGATTGGTCGCGAGGGCTCACCGATCCCGCCCTTAGAGGAGGCGTTGGCAAGGCCACGCCTTGTTCCCGTTGCTGGGCTGACTCCTCCCACCGTCTGCTCCGAGATGACCTCGTGGCTAATGGAGTCTTGCAGCGAAAACAACCACAACCCCCAGCAGCAGCAGAATGCAGCAAACCGCTCAATGCAGTTGGCAATTGACGAAAGGGGGATGTGAAGGGAATCTACCTCATTTGAATTCGGTGCAATGGAGTGTTAATTAATGGAAGACACAGCCTTAATCTAATACACATATTAAGGAGATAACTACCGAACAAGGAGGAAATCTATGATTGGCTACGTGATTGTTTATGGAATAACTACGGGCACGACCTTTGACCTTTATACACCAAATGGAGGAAGGAGGGTGATATTTTACCACAACAATAAAAAAACACAATTCCCAAATCCATAACAATATATATTAGTAAGGGAAACATATGAAAATCTGTTAACTAAATTGTTACCAAAAAATTTCTTCACCAATATGTTTGTAAAGGTGTGTAATAACATGTGTTAAAATGTTGAAGGTCAACTCCCGTGGGAAACCCAGAAAAAAAAGCTGTTGAATTCGGGTACCGAAAAATTATTTTCGAGAATTTTTATTTTTTTAAATCGGCCCTTAAGTAACTTATGAGGGGTCAAATAAGGGTTTTTCATGATTCTGAGTTGATTGTTAACATTTATATTTCACCACAGACACTCCTTTGTGGAAAAATAATTTCTAAATATATCTCATTTTCTACTTTGCAGGACATGGAGTCTAGCAATATGGATGAAGACTTTACTCCACCTGTGCTCAATTGCTTCATCTGTGCACGCTCGGATACACCAGCTGAAAGGCTCATACAGGCAACTCCAAAGGGATACTCAACTTTATTGAAACAAGCAGAAACTGTCGAAAATGTTACTGTTGTGGAACGTATGAAGGAGGCTCAAAAGGAAGGAAAACTGAGGTACCACCAGAAGTGTAAAAATGATCTGTACAACAACTTTGTTGCAACCACCAAGAAGTCAGCTCAAGCATCAAAGGCAGAGAAAGAGTCATCAAAGTTGAAGAGAAGACGCACTACTTGTGAGTTCAGTTCATCAACTGGCTGCAGTTCTAGAAGATCACAGTCAGTTGACCTCCTGTATAAGGATGTATGCATTCTTTGCAACCAACCAGCCCAGCTCTACAAAAATAATCCAGCACAAGCTAGAAAGAAATACAGAGTGCCAGATAATTTGACTGCAGATACACTGAAGGCAAGCTTGCTGAAGACAGCACGGAGTCGCGGGGATGACTGGGGCACTGAAGTCACTGGACGCCTGGAAGGGATCAACGACTTGGTAGCAGAAGAAACACTGTACCATTTGCGATGCAAACTTATGTTTGCGAGAGGTGACAGTTTGTCCAAGACTGATGAGGAAGGAAAAAGGAAGAGAGGACAGAGGAGTATTGATGAGGAGCGAGAGGCAGTTTTTATTGAATTCTGCGAATGGTTAGACTCAGAATTAGAGCATGGGGTAATGAACATGGACCAAGTCCATGAAAAGCTGCAGGAGTTTGATCAGTCACCAGAGAAGAGCCTTTCTTATTCAAAGCATTGGCTAAAGATAAAACCTCTAGAGAAATACGAAGACACCTTGTATTTCACAACACAGGAAAGAAGGGCAGATGTACTCTGTCTCAAAGATGGCACCGACAATATTCTGCGAGGGCATCATGCTAATCTTGACCATGGAGATGAGAAGACTCAGATCATAAAGACGGCACTCAAGTTCATATCCAATGATATTGCCTTGATTGATTTAGGTCCAAAGTCATACCCCACCACACACAGTATGACTGACATCGATAGTCAGCTGACACTTGTTCCTGCAAGCCTTCAGATGTTCTTGAGACCGATTGTCAAGACAGACGAAAGAGTTGCCGTTTGGGGGCAGAATTTTATTAAGGCCTGTCGACCTCGGTCTGGAGTATTGCCACACTAAATGGGGCTTGCCATACAACTTGATCATAGATTTGGGTCAAAATGGATGCTCAACAAGTTCCACCGGCTGGGATACACTGAGTCTTACACGGAGACACAAAACTACAAATACTGCTTCCTTAATAGTAGGAGTGGAGATGATGTTCCAGATACTTCTGGCACTCTTGACACCATTGTGGAGGAAACCGATGAACAGATCAATGATGAGGTTGCGGTTGATGCTGCGCTTGAGACTCTACCTCCAACAGAGGGTGCAGCTGCACAACATTCACTCCGTGCCTACCTGCAGACCCGGGACTGGATCCTTCTACAGAGCATGTCTCTGAACCCCAGTGACTCTGGATGGACAATAGGTGTGCATGGGTATGAGCCAGTTCCAACACTGGACCCCACGGCTCCTGAGGAGCTATTGCAGTTCACGAGCTGTAATTGTCATGGAGATTGCAGCAACCGGCGATGCAGCTGCAAGAAGAATGGGGTCACGTGCATCTCGGCCTGTGGAGTCTGTAATGGTGTTGAAAACTGCAGAAACTGCAGTCATGATGTTGTTGAGTCTGAAGAAGACATAGACAATGACTGTTGAAACTTCTGACATTGTGAATGAGAAATAACTCTTGAGTATTATATATGTATGTGAAATAAAAGCTACTTTGTGTGTAAATGTAAAAGTGAAAATATAAATGTTAACAATCAACTCAGAATCATGAAAAACCCTTATTTGACCCCTCATAAGTTACTTAAGGGCCGATTTAAAAAAATATAAATTCTCGAAAAAAAAATTTCGGTACCCGAATTCAACAGCTTTTTTTCTGGGTTTCCCACGGGAGTTGAACTTCAACATTTTAACACATGTTATTACACACCTTTACAAACATATCGGTGAAGAAATTTTTTGGTAACAATTTAGTTAACAGATTTGTGAAATATCTCATAAAATGCCCTTACTAAGTCGGCGACTGGCTTTGGAGGCCAGCTTGGAAATGTGGTTTTCCCAAGAAAGATCATGGCAGATAGTGAGACCCAAAAGCTTGAGCGACAGAACTTCTTGGAGAGAAAGTTGAGAAAGTAGATGGGAGGGTTGTCCAGTCGGTCCTTTCGGAGAGACATTGTAAGAGTGTGAGATTTGTCAGGATTTAAAGACATGTTCCACTTGTTTGACCAGTCTGTGATTTTGTCCAGGTCTGCAGAGAGTGAGGAGGCTGCAGACTGCCGATCTGAGGGATGAGGAATGGAGCGGCAGATAGTGGAGTCATCAGCAAAGAGATAGAGAGGATTTTCCAGAGAGTCGGAGAGGTCATTGATGAAGACCAGAAATAGCACAGGGCCCAGAACACTACCTTGGGGAACTCCAGCCAGAACAGGCAGGGAAGATGAGAGAAATCCATTCAGGGCCACACGTTGCCTTCGACCAGAGAGGAAATCCGCAAGCCATGAGTGGAGATTTCCCTGAATACCATTCGAGGTGAGTTTGGTGAGCAGAGCTGGGTGCCAGACCGTATCGAAGGCACGTGATATGTCAAGTGAGACAGCTCTGATTTCCTGTTTGGCATTGAGGACCTCCATCCATTGTTGAGACAGCAGAAGTAACATGTCCAGAGTAGAATGACCTGGTCTGAATCCAAATTGATGATCAGAGATCAAGCCATTGGAGAAGAGGAAGGATTTGATATCTGAAGCAATGATGGATTCCATGACTTTGCTGATAATTGGGAGCAGGCTGATTGGTCTGTAGTTGCAAGGATCTGTTTTTGCACCTTTTTGTGTAAAGCGGTAATGTTTGCTGATTTCCAAGATGCTGGCAGATGACCTTGAGCAAAAGAGAGGGTGAAAAGAACAGAGAGAGGGTGAGATAGAGCGGCAGAGCAGGATTTTAGGACCCGAGGGCTGATGCCATCTGGTCCAGTTGCAGAATCAGAGTCGAGGATTGATAAAAACTTCTCCACCTTGTCAGGAGAGAAGGACACAGAGTCCAGGAGCAGTTGGGTTCGACTGGGAAAGGTGGGAACAGAGAGAGATGGGTTTGGGACACAATATTTTGAGGCAAACACAGAGTTGAGGCATTCGGCTTTGTCACGTGCGGTGTCAACTGTGTAGCCATTTGAGGTAAGGGAGGGGATGGAGGGGGAACAAACACCAGAAACGGATTTGACCAGACGCCACCAGGATTTGGAGGAAGGAGACAGGTTTGAGAGTTCAATCTTGAGTGTGGAGAGATAGTGCTTCCTGGCACTCCTGAGGGTAGAAACACACTTGTTTCGAGCTTGGTGGAAGGAACTGAGATTGCCTTCAGTTGGATTTGCCTTCCAAGACGCAAAGGCAAGTTGTTTCAGGGCAACTGCCTCACCACAAGATTCAGTGTACCATGGACGGGAGGAAGGGTAAGACAACTGAAGACGAGATGGGATAAATCTGTGCATGAGAGAGAGCAGTTTGCTTTGGAAGAATTCCCAGGAAGAATTGATGTCAGAGGCATTAGAGAAGGGAGACCAGTCCAGTTGATTGATGGCTGCTTGCAGACCGTGCCAGTCGGCAAGAGTGAAATGCCAGACTCGTCGGCGCTGAGGAGGCTCTCTGAGAATGGCCAGTGAGATGTCCACTTTAACAAGCACATGATCAGAAGAACCGATTGGAGCAGAAGAAGAGCAGCAGACATTTGCAGGGAAGTTAGTCATAACCAAGTCCAGAAGAGAAGATACTCCATTGATTGAGATCCGGGTCGGGAAATTGACAGATTGTGTCAGTCCCAATGAGTCGCAGAAGTCCTTTGCTGAGGTGCCATGGCTGGTGAGAGATGAACCCACACCCAGCCAGCTGGCATGATGACAGTTGAAGTCGCCACATATGAGGAAGAGAGAGTTTGGATGAGTTGATAGAAGTTGGTCCATGTTGTCTGACAGAGAAATGTAAATGGAGTCATCACTGTTTGGAGGACGGTACAGAACACATATGAACAAAAGGTGGGAGCGGAGAGGAAGACGTAGCCAGAGGTACTCCTGTGGGTGGGGTGGAGAGAGGGCAGTGCAGGGAGAGTGAGGAAGAGAGTTTTTGATAAAGATAGCCACCCCACCACCAGGACGAGGATCAGGTCTATCATACCGGAGGAGGGAGTAACTAGGAAGAGATATTAAGGAATCAGAGACATCTTGAAGGAGGAAAGTTTCTGTTAAACAGATCAAGTCTGGATTTTCAGAAGCAACCTGAATGGAGAGATCAATCAGGTTTGAGCGAAGGCCCCAGATGTTTGAGGTCCATACCGTTAGTGAGGAGAGAGGGGGAGCATCGGGTGCAGGACAGGGGAGGGGAGGGGTAGGGTCAGGTGAAGGGTGAGAGGGGGATGTAGGAAGAGCAGTTGATAGTGTGTCAGAGATTACAGAAGAGTTACAAGAAAGGGAAGGATGAGGAGGACGAAAGGTTTGATGGTGATGGAATGAGGCACAGTGAGAGTTTGTTTGAGGGGGGGCAGAGGAAAGTAGAAGGTTGGGGGAGGTGGAGGTATGACATAGGAGGGAGAGGAAGTGGGGAGGAGGTCTCAAAGATGGCACCGACAATATTCTGCGAGGGCATCATGCTAATCTTGACCATGGAGATGAGAAGACTAAGATCATAAAGACGGCACTCAAGTTCATATCCAATGATATTGCCTTGATTGATTTAGGTCCAAAGTCATACCCCACCACACACAGTATGACTGACATCGATAGTCAGCTGACACTTGTTCCTGCAAGCCTTCAGATGTTCTTGAGACCGATTGTCAAGACAGACGAAAGAGTTGCCGTTTGGGGGCAGAATTTTATTAAGGCCTGTCGACCTCGGTCTGGAGTATTGCCACACTAAATGGGGCTTGCCATACAACTTGATCATAGATTTGGGTCAAAATGGATGCTCAACAAGTTCCACCGGCTGGGATACACTGAGTCTTACACGGAGACACAAAACTACAAATACTGTTTCCTTAATAGTAGGAGTGGAGATGATGTTCCAGATACTTCTGGCACTCTTGACACCATTGTGGAGGAAACCGATGAACAGATCAATGATGAGGTTGCGGTTGATGCTGCGCTTGAGACTCTACCTCCAACAGAGGGTGCAGCTGCACAACATTCACTCCGTGCCTACCTGCAGACCCGGGACTGGATCCTTCTACAGAGCATGTCTCTGAACCCCAGTGACTATGGATGGACAATAGGTGTGCATGGGTATGAGCCAGTTCCAACACTGGACCCCACGGCTCCTGAGGAGCTATTGCAGTTCACGAGCTGTAATTGTCATGGAGATTGCAGCAACCGGCGATGCAGCTGCAAGAAGAATGGGGTCACGTGCATCTCGGCCTGTGGAGTCTGTAATGGTGTTGAAAACTGCAGAAACTGCAGTCATGATGTTGTTGAGTCTGAAGAAGACATAGACAATGACTGTTGAAACTTCTGACATTGTGAATGAGAAATAACTCTTGAGTATTATATATGTATGTGAAATAAAAGCTACTTTGTGTGTAAATGTAAAAGTGAAAATATAAATGTTAACAATCAACTCAGAATCATGAAAAACCCTTATTTGACCCCTCATAAGTTACTTAAGGGCCGATTTTAAAAAATATAAATTCTCGAAAAAAAAATTTCGGTACCCGAATTCAACAGCTTTTTTTCTGGGTTTCCCACGGGAGTTGAACTTCAACATTTTAACACATGTTATTACACACCTTTACAAACATATTGGTGAATAAATTTTTTGGTAACAATTTAGTTAACAGATTTGTGAAATATCTCATAAAATGCCCTTACTATATATATATATATATATATATATATATATATATATATATATATATATATATATATATATATATATATATATATATATATATATTGTTGCGGAGATGAGGACTGTATATTTTTTTGATTGTGTGCTGTACTATTATTATTATTGGTTATTCTGCGCCCCCCTACCTCCGGAGCTGTGTAAAGGTGAAAGGGCATCCCATAATTAGTCCACGAGCATACACATCAGCCAAGTAATAGAATACCCCTGTTGGTAGTTATCTCTTATTCTGTGTTTTAGGGTAAGGCTGTGTCTCCCATTAATTGAAGTACTCCATTGCACCAGTGAAAGAGAATAGATCCCCTTTCCTTCCCATCCCCAAAATCTCCCTTTCCTTCCCATCCCCAAAACCTCCATTTCCATATTACATCCCCTCTCGTCATTGCTGAGCCCTCGATTCTCAATCACCTCCCCTCCAATAACCGCCATTGACCATGTGCTTGAGTCGGAGAAGAAAGGCGTGTCTCCACCTCGTCATAGAGGGGAGGAGGGGCGTGCCCGCCCGTCGTCATCCAGGGCGGAGCCCGAGGGTCGCGCGACCAACCAGGGCCGAGGTGAGCACCCCGATGGGCGTGTCCAAAACGCCGGCGGCTGAATCGCTGGAGGCGCTATAAAAGGCGCAAACGGAAGTGAGTAGTGAGTTGGTCTGAGTTGGTTGAAAGTCGGTCGTCAAGTGGAGAGTGGTGAAGAGTCAGTCAGTAGAGGTGGTGGTCAAGTGGTTGCGTTGGTTGCGGTGAGGAGTCGGTGGTAAAGAGTGAGGGACCAAGAAAGAGTTGAGGGTGTGGACCAACGAGTCAGACAAGTCCTGGGAACGCAGCGGAGGCTGCAGCAGCAAGAACACCCAACAGCCAAAGGGGGCCTGAACGGCGGTTTGGAGCAGGACCGTAAAGGAACGGCGGCTGCTAAACGCACCAGTTGAGCTGCAGGACCCCCTTGGACCTTTCCTCTCCCTCCAGCCATCCACCTCCTGCCTTTCCACCCTTCTTGTGTACGTGAGTTTGTTTTGTTTGTTCTGTCCCTGGGTATTTAATTAAGTCTGTAGGTAAGCTAAAAATTGCACTGTGTCACCTGCGTCTTATGTGTTGTAAATAAACCTTGATTGCTCCTTTTTGCTTGTGTAAATAATAAATCCAATTACTCTTCTGTCCGTCTATTCGTTTTATTCCTTTTCCTCTTTGCATTCGTCGTTTTCGTCTTTTCCCCTCATTGAGCAGCTGCGGTGCGATCCGGCCAAAGTCCTGGGTGAATCGGGTGAGTCAGGGATCCTGTTAGGTCGCGGTAATACACCACCGCTCGGTCATCATAACATCTAAACCGCGATCTGTAACAATTGGTGTCTGGGAGTGGGATTCGAGGCCCGAACCAAATTTTTAAAACGAATAGAGAAAAAAAATTTTGGTCAAAACTACGAGCTGCCGAAATTTGTTTTTTTTTAAAGAAAAACCCGAATTTTGAAATCGCGCCATGGCTGGTCAAGGCGACGGGATGCCGGTGGGAGAGATAGAGGGGTTAGGAGTAACCCAGGATCAAATGGAGGAGAGCAATGAGGAGGCGGTTGAGGGAGTATCAGGCGCGCAAAATGGCGTCCTCGCGCACGTGGGTGTAGCGGCACCAAATTTTGCCACGCCCGTGACCGTGGCAGCACCGCCGATGGATTGGGGCCTTTTTATGATCCAAATGAAGGCCCTTATGGATGCTCAGAGTGAGCAAATTAAGGCTCAGGGTGAGCAAATGGGGGTAATGGGAAACCAAATGGGGGCAATGAGGGACGAAGCGAGGGGTACCGGTGAGGGATTAGACAAGAAATTTGAGGGGTTAGACAATGGGATAAAAGAGGTGAAAAATGGGTTAATGGGGTTAGAAAATAGGATGGAAGGCAAATTGCGGGAGGTAGGGGAGCAATCCGCCCGAGAAATTAAACA
This sequence comes from Myxine glutinosa, assembly GCF_964187855.1. Lineage (NCBI taxonomy): Eukaryota > Metazoa > Chordata > Myxini > Myxiniformes > Myxinidae > Myxine > Myxine glutinosa. Next base: position 67,469,909 of record NC_136261.1, on the reverse strand, counting down.
AATGGGAGAGCAGATAGAGGAGGTAAAACTCGGGGTAGAAACCAAACTGGATGCTGAGAGGGATGAATTGGGACAGATGAGGGCGGCATCTACATAAGAAAGGGAGGAGATGAAGGAGGAGATACGACGAGGTGTGAGCGAGGAGGTTTCGGGGCTACGCGAGGAGGTAAAGCGAGGTGAGAAGCGTATGGAGAAAGAAGTGAGAAATAATACGGCTAGGTTACAGGGGGGAATAGAAGATCTGACGGAGGAGGTGGAACAGCTGACGGAGGGACAAAAAGAACTAGTGGAGCAGGTTCAAAAGAACACTGCGGTACTAGGAGGGTTAAAGGCGACACAAAAAGAAATTAAAAACGAATTAATAGCGACGCAGAGGCAATGTCAGATGGTACGTGAGGAACTGACAATGAGGGTGGACGAGGTGACAGAGATAATGGAGACGAAGGACCGGCAGGTGAGGATGCACATAGAGACGGTCACGGTAGCCTTAGAGGGCGAACTTGAGGAGACGCACCGAGAAATAAAAGAGGTTAAGCAAAAATTAGAGGAAGTGGAAGAAGAGGTGAGTGAAATTAAGAAGGGACGGACAGAAACTAAAAGAGAAATCCAGGAGGAGGTGATGTAATATGTGCAAGGTCGGTGCTCAACTCATGATGTGATGCTCACTAACCAAATAAAGAGTTTGCAGGTGGCAAAGGAGGTGCGACGACGAGGTACGGAGGTGAGTGGCAATGTATATGATGTGAGGAAAGCTTCAGTCGGCTTGGGGATTGGTTTGGATCCGGGTGTTCGTGAGAGGCCGTTGGTAAAGTGTGCGACAGGTCTGGTGTGCGAAAAAAGAGGTGTGCGAGAATGTCCGACCATGGGGTGTGTGAGGAAAAAGTGCGCGCCGACCAGTGAGTGTGCCGTCAAGAGTGAGTTGGTCGAAGCGCGTGTGCGAGGGGGTACATGGAAGCGCGGTGTGGTGAGTGTTACGGAGGAAGTAACGAGAGAGTGTACACCTGTGGTGAGTGTTACAGAGGATGTAACGGGAGAGTGTGCGCGAGAAAGGTGTGTAATGGACAGGGGCATGAGAAAAGAGTGTGCTGTCGAGAGTAAGGGTGAGTGCGCAACCGAGAGTGGAGGTGAGAGTAGTGAGAGTGAAACGGAGCGTGAGTTGGTTATGACAGGTGAGCGAGGATGTACACCTGGAATGGAAGGATGCACACCTGGAATGGTAGAGCGTGTGTGGGAATGCACACTTGAGTTGGTCGTGAGGCACGTGGTTGGGTGTGCGGGTGAGAGCACACCTGTGATTGTCACAAAGGAGGTGACCGAGAAAGGGGCGCGAAGAGGTGTGTTGGTGAGGTGTGCGAGCGACGAATGTGTGCCAAGGTGTTCGGTGGTCAGGTGTGTGACCAAGTCGGTGAGCGGAATGAGGGTACCTGGGTGTGTAAGGAAAGGTATGAGCAAGCAAGGGGTAGCGTATGCATGTAAGCATCCAGGTGAAGCATCGACGGTAACCGGGTTAAAGGTTAGAACGACTTATAGCCGAATCGGGCCCTCGGTGCGCGTCGGGCAGCTTCGCGTGCCGCGAGGACCAGCGGGGATCCGAACCACGGTGGTTTCGAAAGAACCGCTGTACGCGATCCACGCTGTGCCTCGCTTGGAGAGGCCGCATCCGGGCTCCACTAGGCGGAGCGGGCAGCCCGATAGGAAGGGTCGTCATGGCGACCACTTTCTATTGAGACGTGCCGGCAGGTCAAGATCGGGACATTGGATGGCTCCACGCCGAGGTGGTGCGTGGGATCTCGGCCCGGGTAAGCCCCCGTCCCTGCCACGAATGCGGGACGTATCCAGCCGCTGGCACAAAAGAACCGCGTTCATTGCTCGGCTGTACGAAGCCGGGCTGTAGATGTGAATTGGCGCACCGAGAGGACCTAATAAGTAGACGGGTGATAGTGATTTGATACGAAATTTAGAAAAGTGAGTAGCATTGGCAGTAAATGGAAAATTTTTGATTTGTTGGATTTGGACGAACAAAATTTATAGTGAGAGACCCCCGATGTGGTGGGATGGCAAATCCACCATCCCTCACAGATGAGGGCAAATGCGCTATAGTTTATGGGGTGTATGGCAGTGGAAACTAGCCCGGGTGGGTTAGGTTATATTGATAGGGATCTAGCAAAGATGACATTAGGTGACGTTAAGGTTAGATAGTGACTGATACCTGTAGTGGGGACACAGGTAGTTTAGTGTGGATGATAATGACGAGGGAGCGCAATAGTTTAAAGGGACGACTGGGAAGCGCAAGTTTCAGAGGGGAGTAGTTAGATGAGATGATGCCGTGTGTGTGAGGGTTGAACAGGTGTAATTGCACAGGTGTGCAACTGAACAGGTGAATGGAGCAGTGTATGAGTGAGTGATGATGATGGGTATTGTGATGACCAAATGGTCCAGGAAGAAAGGAGGGTGCAGGTGGCACCAGGTGTGAGGGCACAGGTGTGCAACAGCAGGTATGGAGAATGGTAGTGTGGAATAAATGGAGTATTGGAATGGATGGTCATGGAGTGAGTATGGTGGAAATTGTGGAGTGGAGTGGATGGTGCGAAGGTGTGAATGGGGGAAGAGTGGACCCCCATCATGGATACCCGGGGCGGGTAGAGTAAGTGTTAGGTAGAGGGTACAGGTAAATTGTGGTTGGATATTGGCATCTGTGGTGCGGGTGAAAGAATGGTCTTTGGATGGGTGCATTAGTGTTGTGGAAATGGCTGGGCGTGTAGCCTGTTAGTGTGTGTAGTTGGTTTGGGCACTCCACCACTGTGAGGATGTCGGCCAGGTGAGGCCGCAGGTGGGCTCTGGGAGCCGGTAGTAGTTGTTGTGGATGGGGCCCGAGGATCCGGAGGACGGACCCGGGTAGCCCAGTGCCAGAGGGCACCAGGGGGTGACAGAGCCAGGAGAGGGCCTTCCCCAGTTAATTAGGTTAGGGTGAGGAGCTAGGTAAGCTCGGGTGGCAACTGCAGTGGTGGAGGTGTGCAGGTGGGTAGACCTGCTGGGAGAGCTACACGTCGCAGCCCAGAAATTGTGCGAGGCACCGGGAGATGAATCGGGGGAGTGAGACCCCAAATTGAGAAGCACCACAGTTTGGTCAAAGGGAATTGGTTTTTAGAACCCATAGAGTAAGTTGGCCAATGGATTGGCAGGGAGAGACCCCGGGTAGTGTAAAGTGTGTTAATGTCATTTAGAAAGTAGTTAGGATGAAGTCTCCTCGCACCATCTGCATCCACTCACCTGAGGTGACAGGTACTCCGCACCATGCCATGTTTAATTATTTTTACTGTGCAAATGTTTGGATTGTGAGACGCATCATGACGTGGGTGTGACATTGTGCTTTGTGTTCCATCTCTTCCTCCTTATGAGGATTGATGATAAATTTGGTGATGGCAAATTTTGAAGTAGAGGGATTGTGGAGACGAATTTGGTATAGGGGAAATATGGGGAAGACGTGACAGTAGTGACGAATTTGTAAATGTGTAGATTTTTGTACATATGGGGTAAGGGCAAGGGTAGGGTAGGTGACAGGGGGGTGACGTACGGTAGGGACGAGCTTTCTCACTTCGCCCTCCGTACGCATTTTGCCTTGCATTGCCTGATTGATGTGTACCCTTGTGACCTTACCCCTCGCTCAATTGTCTTTCCCCTTTTGTCTCCCACATGACCTGTGCGCCATTGGGTGCCGAGGGGAGCGTGCGTGGGTCGGCCATTGTGCGCCCGAAATTCCCAGAACCAGCTGTCTGCATCGATGCACCACATTATGGACCACATGTCTGTGGCCGAGCACCACTTATGGACCCCATGGGTTGGGGCATGGCCCCTCTGCTGGAACCGGCCATGAGGGCCCGAAATCTTGCTGGCGGACCTTGGCCACAGGGCACCGATGCCCCACAGGTGAACCACACTAGTCGGCCCTGTGGGCTATAAATAAAATCAAATAAAAAGGACACATTGGGTGCATTTTTCAGTTCAAATAGGCCGCCAGTAAGAACATGAAGGAAAAGACAACAACTGGAAGAAATAATAATAACCAGCAGAGGGAGCCGAAGAGCAAGAGATCACCTGCAGGGTTAGGGGTTGTTTGGTTATTTTTTATTGTGAACACTCTTGAACAATGGTGACTGCACCGATTGGTGCTTGGGTGCTTGTATTGGTGCGTTTTTGGGTGCGTTCATGGTGCGTCGATGCAGAGCAGACTGTCTCCCCCCCAGAAAGAACAATCACAGGTCCTGGGTTAGCTTTGTAAATAAAAGCAGAGTCATTGTAAATAATGCTCCCCACCGTCAGTGTATAGTTTGAAGACCATTCCGCGATTCGGTTAACTGTGGGCGTAAGTCTGTTAGGCAGGGTGCAATGGAGCAGCGGGACACATTTATTTATGTTTTAAAACTGTCGCACTCAGGGTCAGGTTAAAAGTAGAGGGAACTACACCTACGTGTCACACTAAAAGTAAATGTTGTAGGCCCGGGACGTGCCTAAGAGGAGGAGGGTGCAGTGTTGCGGAGATGAGGACTGTATATTTTTTTGATTGTGTGCTGTACTATTATTATTATTGGTTATTCTGCGCCCCCCTACCTCCGGAGCTGTGTAAAGGTGAAAGGGCATCCCATAATTAGTCCACGAGCATACACATCAGCCAAGTAATAGAATACCCCTGTTGGTAGTTATCTCTTATTCTGTGTTTTAGGGTAAGGCTGTGTCTCCCATTAATTGAAGTACTCCATTGCACCAGTGAAAGAGAATAGATCCCCTTTCCTTCCCATCCCCAAAATCTCCCTTTCCTTCCCATCCCCAAAACCTCCATTTCCATATTACATCCCCTCTCGTCATTGCTGAGCCCTCGATTCTCAATCACCTCCCCTCCAATAACCGCCATTGACCATGTGCTTGAGTCGGAGAAGAAAGGCGTGTCTCCACCTCGTCATAGAGGGGAGGAGGGGCGTGCCCGCCCGTCGTCATCCAGGGCGGAGCCCGAGGGTCGCGCGACCAACCAGGGCCGAGGTGAGCACCCCGATGGGCGTGTCCAAAACGCCGGCGGCTGAATCGCTGCAGGCGCTATAAAAGGCGCAAACGGAAGTGAGTAGTGAGTTGGTCTGAGTTGGTTGAGAGTCGGTCGTCAAGTGGAGAGTGGTGAAGAGTCAGTCAGTAGAGGTGGTGGTCAAGTGGTTGCATTGGTTGCGGTGAGGAGTCGGTGGTAAAGAGTGAGGGACCAAGAAAGAGTTGAGGGTGTGGACCAACGAGTCAGACAAGTCTTGGGAACGCAGCGGAGGCTGCAGCAGCAAGAACACCCAACAGCCAAAGGGGGCCTGAACGGCGGTTTGGAGCAGGACCGTAAAGGAACGGCGGCTGCTAAACGCACCGGTTGAGCTGCAGGACCCCCTTGGACCTTTCCTCTCCCTCCAGCCATCCACCTCCTGCCTTTCCACCCTTCTTGTGTACGTGAGTTTGTTTTGTTTGTTCTGTCCCTGGGTATTTAATTAAGTCTGTAGGTAAGCTAAAAATTGCACTGTGTCACCTGCGTCTTATGTGTTGTAAATAAACCTTGATTGCTCCTTTTTGCTTGTGTAAATAATAAATCCAATTACTCTTCTGTCCGTCTATTCGTTTTATTCCTTTTCCTCTTTGCATTCGTCGTTTTCGTCTTTTCCCCTCATTGAGCAGCTGCGGTGCGATCCGGCCAAAGTCCTGGGTGAATCGGGTGAGTCAGGGATCCTGTTAGGTCGCGGTAATACACCACCGCTCGGTCATCATAACATCTAAACCGCGATCTGTAACAATATATATATATATATATATATATATATATATATATATATATATATATATATATTTATATATATATATATGTATATATATATATATATATATATATATATATATATATATATATATATATATATATATATATATATATATATACAGTGGAACCTTGACTTACGAGTTTAATTCGTTCTGTGACCGAGCTCGTAACTCAATTTGCTCGTTTCTCAAATCAAATTTCCCCATTGAAATGCTATTAATCCGTTCCAGCCCGCCAAAAACCACACCAATTTTTTTTTAAATATGCAGTATATATAAAAATATCTCGCGCTTTATATTTCACCTGTATGCAGCATACAAGTTGGCAGGATGGCCTGGACTGGAGGTACGCACACTTGACTCTAAACTGTCCAGCCTGGGTTTGAATCCCGACCCAGCTATAACCTGTCATGTCGGTGTTTCACAGGCAGGGTGATTCATCAATGTGTGTAACGCTAAACTGGGCACCCCGTTTGCGTCCCATTAGTTGTTGGATGTTAAGGATCTCACCGTGTCTTCCACAAAGAGAAGGCGAGCTATCGCCGGCACTCTGAACAAGTTGTGGCCTGGCATGCTCTTCTCCTCTGCCGTTATATACGTCCTCCTCGGCATCTTTTTCCAGAAGAGCCCTGTCTCGTCACAGTTGAAGATATGCTGGGGGATGTATCGTTCGGCTTCTATCAGTTCGGCAAAAGTTATAATAAAATCTTCAGCTGCCTTCACATCTGCCTCACCAAGTCGACAACACGCACACCTCGCTCATGTTTTTCGACGATTGCGTGTTTTATATCCAAGCACATCATCCTCTTCTTCTTCTCAGTACTGCCCTTGGCACTCAATTACTTAGGACCCATGGTTAAAACTAAGAAATTTTCCAAAATAACCAACATGCGAAAACAAAACAGCAGCGATATACGGCAGATATGCTTGCACGGCAAGATAACCACGTGACCGGAACCCACCTGGTGGCGGCTGGCGTAAGCTCCAAAATAACCAACATGCGAAAACAAAACAGCAGCGATATACGGCAGATATGCTTGCACGGCAAGATAACCACGTGACCGGAACCCACCTGGTGGCGGCTGGCGTAAGCTCCAAAATAACCAACATGCGAAAACAAAACAGCAGCGATATACGGCAGATATGCTTGCACGGCAAGATAACCACGTGACCGGAACCCACCTGGTGGCGGCTGGCGTAAGCTCCAAAATAACCAACATGCGAAAACAAAACAGCAGCGATATACGGCAGATATGCTTGCACGGCAAGATAACCACGTGACCGGAACCCACCTGGTGGCGGGTGGCGTAAGCTCGTAACTCAGATCTCGGCTCGCATCTCAAAGCAATAAACCGCCCGAGCGACGGCTCGTATCTCGGAAAACTCGTAAGTTGGTGCACTCGTAAGTCAAGGTTCCACTGTATATATATATATATATATATATATTGTTATGGATCTCAGAAACGTCGGCTCTCCCCTTATCAAGAGGGGGTTAATCCCCTTCTCTTTTTATCTGGCTGACGGGATCCGGGAAGTTATAACGTCCTTCCCGGGCAGCGTTAGGTAGGGTTTTTAGGCCTAGGGATTCGCTACTACCTAAGTACTAATGCTGACCGGAAACGAGGGAATAACTCCCGACCGAATCACGGATATCAGGTGGAAACACCGAGCGGAGAGCGATCCGTGATCCGAGCTGTTAACAATGGCTAACCCGATTATGGCGGTTGGGATCATGCCACGTTTACCCAATTGAGAAGAGACTGATACGATCGGATTGAGAGGAAACCAGGAAAATAGGAAGAACAGATTGGTTTATTAATTATGTTCAAATGAGAAGAGGAAAAGAAAGAATGTACAAGAAAGAAAGAGGAAGAAAAAGTACACAGGGCAGTCTTAACTACAGTCTTAACTTATTCCCTGGACTTGGGCCCGCTCGATCTCAGATTCGGTCTCAGACTTCAGACTCATGCGGGGATGTAGAAGGTAGGGTGGAAGGTCCGGCGATGGTGTCCAGGCTCCGGTCCGGCTCCGGTCCTCGACCCGTACCCGGCGATGAAACCCGGCAGGCAGCTCTCCATGTAGCGTAGCGCGAGCGGACAATTATCATGACGGGGGAAGGTAAGCTGGGCTATTGGCGTACGTAATTGGTGTACCGGCGCTTTTGTACTCGAGCTACCGGTCTTACTCGCTCCAAGCGCCCCCTCCCCAATGTCCTGTATGCTGCAGTTCTTGGCAATGCGTGCCACGCGCTCGCCTGGTCAGCCCTCTCGTAAAGTGCAATTCCTTCCAATACCAATCTTTGGCTTCAGTTCTCTCATAAAGCGCACGGCCCAGGTCAAGCGCCTCTCTCTCCCCGACGTCCTATCGCAATGAGCGCTGCTCCGTAAGTTCTTATCACACTGCACCTTCCTCACGAGACCTTTGCAATTGCATCGGTCCTTCCAAGTCCTCTCAACCTTCCCCAGCGAGTCCTCTCCGCACAGTCCTTTCAAATCGCATCAGTCCTATTCAAGGGCTTTGCGTGCGCGCTTTTATAACTCAAGCCAGCGAACGCTCTCGAAGCCACAACCACGCCCTGTCAGGCGATCTTACCTCAGCCCTGGTTGGCTGGTGTTGGCTTACTGGCTCCGCCCTGATGGCTGGTTGACGTGGCCGCACCTCCATCTTGGCGCTCCGCCCCCTTTTCGGGCCTTACCTCGTGGGGTTCTGGGCTGGTTTGAGCAGAAGCCCAGCGAGGTTGCGAACGCTGCTGGCAAAGGCGCGTACCAAATTGGGAGGGGCCATGGGGTGCAGACTGGAGAGCGCTTAATGGCGTCGATGAAGGGAGGCTGCCAAATGAACAAGCGTTACGCCTAGGCCCCCCGTCGGTGAAGTGAAGTGAGTTGACAAAGTGGAAGACGCAAGGCGGCCATCTTGGAGTTTGACATGGTGACCCAATTTTCAATAGCGTTCTTCCTTATGTGTAGATACACCCACACACCAGAGTAGAAGTTGGTACTTCGCTTATTTTTCAAGATATTTCGCTCACAAGGTTCCGACATATATATGGTGGCGGCCATCTTGAATTTTGACGTGGCGACCCAATTTTCAATAGCGTTCTTCCTTATGCATACTGTTCTTTGCGTGACGGACTGACAGACTGACAGACGGAGGGACGGAGTGCAAACCTATAGTCCCCTCCGGTGTACACCGGTAGGGGACTAATAAGGTGTTCCTCAATCATGAACTGGCGATCATAAACTGATAAAACAGAGACAGACATGACCCAATTACTTAACCCTGCTTTTCGCTTCGCATGCGTGGGATAATAATTATCCTGTACACATCACAGTTACTGAAAAGCAATTTGAATACACATGAGAGTTGATAGCAAGGGAGATATCAATAAAGATTTAACTACTCAGCTGAATCAACACAAAATTCAGTAAAAAAAATGTTTTTATGATTTCACAGGTGCACTAATAAGTAAATCAAATGCAGATATTATTTTGGTATTTGGTGGAGAAGCTGACATACCCCCTCTTGCACGAGAGCTCTTGAGACGTAACATCACAAGCAAAATGCTGATTGCAAGTGAAGCGTGGATAACTTCACCATTTTTCTTGGATCCAACGTTCATCCAGGTTTATCGTGGAACCATTGGTTTTGCTTTGCAGCATGGTGTCATTCCTGGATTGAAAAGCTTCTTGTTAAACTTCAAACCGTATACTGATAAAAAGAATTTATCAAATATTTGTATAAACAGCAATAGTTCTCGATTCCGCACGGAAAAAGTCAGTGCTGGTCAATCTTTCAATCGTAGCCTCATGACCCACATCAACTTTCAGTGTCAAATCGGGAATTCGTATCAAAAAACTAATAAATTATTGGAGCAAATATCACCCATTGATTTTCCAAATCTGTTGATCAAAAACGACAATATTGAAAACTATACTTTGACAAAAGTCTTTGGTAAAAGTTTAAACTACAAAGAGCATATGATTTTTCCAAAATCACAATTTTCTACAAATAAAATTTCAAAAACAACCATGATCCCAAAGATTTCTGAAAATGATATGAATGAACTGTTGTTGGAATTTTGGGAGACAACGTTCAACTGCACCTGGCAGACAAAGAGAAGTTTACTTTCACCATGTACCGGACTTGAGCGACCGGATCATGCAAACAGTACATTGACTGATGTTACACAGCTGAGAGTTACTTACAACACGTACATAGCTGTATATATAACAGCACACGCTTTGCACAAGATGGGAACGTGTGACACTGATAAAATAATTGGTGATAATGTCTCATGTCCAAGTATCAATTCATTTGAACATTGGCAGGTATGATATATGTGATGATACTTTTATTTTCACCTCATTCAGAGAAAACCTTTATTTTATCATAAATATTTGCAACATTTGAAAATAATGAATTTTGGCATTGGTTATAATTTGTGGTGTTTAGAAGGTGGAACAAAGTCCGAACAGGACTCAAATATCTGCCTCCATTTCGGTAAAGGATCCCATTTCAAGGACCAAGTTGTGAAGTTATGTTAACATGTTTTTGTTCCGAACGTTCTTTTTAGGATTCTTGCTGAACCCTGGACAGCCTCCATTTGTAATTTGTTTATCGCAATTTACCTCGGTATAATTTTCAAATCAGTCTCAGTGTGGTAATGGTTATAGAACCTTTTCTCTGAGTCTGTCAATGATTCAAACCCAGGTCACATCATACTAAAGACATTAAAAATGGTTGACGCTCAGCCTTTAAAAGGATAGAACATGGACAAACAATGCTGGGAAGGTAATGCAAAAACCACCCATTATGACCCTTGCCAAGAAACTGCTTCAGCAGCACTCTGCGAAGAGTATGGTTCATCAAATCATCAAAAAAGTTTTCAAAATGTTAGTGACGTTCTTTTTTGACTCCGATTGCTCCTGTTATCACTGGATCAATGTCCGCACTCTTCAGCTTCTAGGTTCATTTAATTAATTTTTCAGATCCTGGTACCGAGTCATTTTTCTCATTTCCACATTATTTAGATCATGGTGGCTGTGTACTGAGACATTGATTAGCATTACCGTCCTTTCCGTTTTGTATCTGAGTACAAAGTCCATTCTCAATGTTTTACTTTCTATGTTAACACTTCATCAGATTTTCCCCTCTCACATGAGCACGATGTCCTCGTTTTCAACAGGTCCCGACAGGCTCCAACAATGAATTAATCCCTCATCACTTAAATTAATTAATCCCTAATCAATTCAATACTTAGTCCCTAATCAATTCAATAAATCATCCCTAATCAATTCAATAATTCGTCCCCAATCAATTAAATAATTCGTCCCTAATCAATTCAATAATTCGTCCACAATCAATTCCATAATTCGTACCCAATCAATTCAATAAGTCTCCCCAATCAATTCAATAATTAGCCCCTAATCAATAAAATAATTTTCCCTCATCGATTAAATAATTCATCCCCAATCAATTCAATAATTCATCCCTAATCAATTCAATAATTCATCCCAAATCAATTCAAGAATTAACCCCTAATCAATTCAATAATTCGTCCCTAATCAATTCAACAAGTCTCCCAAATCAATTCAATAATTAGTCCCTAATCAATTAAATAATTAGTCCCAAATCAATTCAACAATTCATCCACAATGAATTCAATAATTCACCCCCAATCAAATCAATAATTCATCCCAAATCAATTCAATAATTCATCCCAAATCAATTCAATAATTAACCCCTAATCAATTCAATAATTCGTCCCTAATCAATTCAACAAGTCTCCCAAATCAATTCAATAATTAGTCCCTAATCAATTAAATAATTTGTCCCGAATTAATGCAAAAATTCGTCCCCAATCAATTCAATAATGCACCCCCAATCAATTCAATAATTCATCCCTAATCAATTCAATAATTCAACCCCAATCAATTCAATAATTAACCCCTAATCAATTCAACAATTCGTCCCCAATTAATTCAATAAGTCTCCTAAATCAATTCAATAATTCGTCCCTAATCAATTCAATAATTCATCCCTAATCAATTCAATAATTCATCCCAAATCAATTCAATAATCAACCCCTAATCAATTCTATAATTCGCCCCTAATCAATTCAACAAGTCTCCCAAATCAATTCAATAATAAGTCCCTAATCAATTAAATAATTAGTTCCAAATCAATTCAACAATTAATCCACAATGAATTCAATAATTCACCCCCAATCAATTCAATAATTCATCCCTAATCAATTCAATAATTCATCCCAAATCAATTCAATAATTAACCCCTAATCAATTCAACAAGTCTCCCAAATCAATTCATCAATTCGTCCCCAATCAATTCAATAAGTCTCCCAAATCAATTCAATAATTAGTCCCTAATCAATTAAATAATTTGTCCCTAATCAATGCAATAATTCGTCCCCAATCAATTCAATAATTCACCCCCAATCAATTCAATAATTCATCCCGAATCAATTCATTAATTCATCCCAAATCAATTCAATAATTAACCCCTAATCAATTCTATAATTCGTCCCTAATCAATTCAACAAGCCTCCCAAATCAATTCAATAATAAGTCCCTAATCAATGAAATAATTCGTCCCAAGTCATTTCAACAATTCATCCACAATTAATTCAATAATTCACCCCCAATCAATTCAATAATTCGTCCCCAATCAATTCAATAATTCACCCCCAATCAATTCAATAATTCATCCCCAATCAATTCAATAATTCAACCCCAATCAATTCAATAATTAACCCCTAATCAATTCAACAATTCGTCCCCAATTAATTCAATAAGTCTCCTAAATCAATTCAATGATTCGTCCCTAATCAATTCATCAATTCGTCCCCAATAAATTAAATAAGTCTCCCAAATCAATTAAATAAATAGTCACTAATCAAATAAATAATTTGTCCCTAATCAATGCAATAATTCGTCCCCAATCAATTCAATAATTCACCCCCAATCAATTCAATAATTCATCCCTAATCAATTCAATAATTCATCCCTAATCGATTCAACAATTTGACCCTAATCAATTCAATCCGTCGTGCAAAGTCCTTCCTTGCCACACCTGAACTCCTCACCACATACAAGGCTTTCATTCGCAGCTCAATGGAATCCTGTCTCCCCTCTGGGCCGGTTCTCCTGCCTCACACCTAGCTCGGCTTCACGCTGTTGAAACCAAAGCTTTCAGAATCATTGGAATCTCCCGCGATGAAGCTAACTCCGAGGGCCTCTCACTTGCTCACTGCAGGCAGGTTGGTGGTCTTTCTGTCTTCTACCAACTCTTCTCCGGCCTTGCTCCCCCAGCTCTCTCTGGGCTCTGTCCCCCAAATATTCCTACAGGTCGCACAAGATCCGCCTGCAACCCTCTTATGGTTAAACTGCCAAAATTAAGACTCTCTGCTCACATTCCCTCCTTCATTCCTTTTTTCTCCCGCCTCTGGAACAAACTCCCTCACTCTCTTCAATCCCACTCCTCCATCCAGATCTTTAAAACAGCTGTTCACAACCATCTCTTATCTTCCCCCATCCAAAACCTTGATCTTTTCTATCCCCCTAATTTCACCCCAGATCCACTTTTTTGAAATACCAACTTTTTTCCTGGAAGTCCTTGCAGTGTCCGTGTGTTTTATACTTCTCACACCCCCCCCCCCCCACTTCCCACGCCTACTCCCCCCAAGCCCTCCCCCCCCCCCCCCCCACAGATCTCCCAATGTCCCTGCTCTCAAATGTTGTGTTTGTGTGCTTCCCCTTTTCTCCCCATATTGTCTACCACTCCCCTTATTATATACTTTGTGTGTCTGTTTTGATTTTTTGTGTGATAAATGTTAGCTCTTTAACGAGCCTCGATCCTGTATACAAAATAAAATAAAATAATTTTTAAAAAATCATCCGTAATCAATTCAATAATTAATCCCTAATCAATTCAATAATTCATCCCTAATCAATTCAATAATTCATCCCTAATCAATTCAATAATTAATCCCAAATCAATTCAATAATTAATCCCAAATCAATTCAATAAGTAAACCCTAATCAATTCAATAATTCATCCCTAATCAATTCAATAATTCGTCCCTAACCAATTCATCCCCGAGGCATTCTTCCAAATCCATCCATAACTTTTTTTGAGATGACCTGCTCACAGACCTACAGACAAACAGACAGGTGCAAAAACATAACCTCCGTCCTCCTTAGGTGGCGAAGATAAAAATTCCCCCGCCCTACCCCCCAACCCCAAAAAAAATCACTTTTTTTTTTTCAAAATTTTCAAAACATTTTTTGCCTAAAACACTCTATAAACGAATTACAATTGGAGGCTTTACTGATGAACCTCTGAAAAATTGCCAAGGATAACTTTGGCCATCTCTGAGAGAAATGTTTGCACAAACAATTTTTTCTTTCTGAAAACCATTGAAAATCATCAATTATGGTCTAATTTGAAGAGAAAATTAGAAAGAATTTTGCCAATCATGCACAAATTGTCAAAAATAGCCAAAGAGTGTTGATTTTCGATTTTTGCAGTAACATCACATTATGAACTCACCTTGATCCAAACGGCAGCTTTGCATAGAGAACAGTGTATTTCGAGGTTGGATCCCGATACTGATTCCACCATCATAGCAACTCTGAAGGTTCTCAGTATGTCGAAACTGATAAGTGGAATTTTGAAGAAACTATGGGAGATACAAAAAAAAATAGTGATGGAAACGCTTTCAGGGGAATTGTGGAGCCGTATCGTTTTGAGCCTTGTGCGAGCGATTCAGATGAAGATGGTGTTAATGAAGATTGAGGTGTTAGTACTGCAGAAGAAAACGCTGGTCGCATGTTCACTACAGATTGGTAGGTTTTGCTTTTCCGTTCAATTGACGTTTCATCAGGGATTTGTATTAATTGAAAAATCTTTTCCATATTACTCCAGCAAATATACAGCACGGTCACCATCCAGGCACACCGCTGACCAAATGGACGACAAATGCTTCGGCCCAACCGTAGCAGGCTTACCCAGTGTCCTGTATGTTACAAGGTCTTCCTGTTTCATACTTTCCCGGGACGCCATTTACCTGTGGTCGTGTCCTTGCCGTGTGTGTGCTGTGTCGTACCGTGGTGTGTCATGCCGTGTTTGTGTCCCACCGCCTTGTCAGTGCTGTGTCACGCCATGTTGTGTCCATGCCGAAGCCCCCGCCTTTGGTGGTATGAGGAATAGATATCTGTACTATCAAAGCTAAACATTCAACAGTTTTTTTAATTTCCCGTTCACAAGCTAAGTTACTGAGATGGTTGCCATAGCAACAGAATTCAACCAATGACAGCCGTGATCTAATCAGGTTGAGATAATGTCATGAGGAATAGATATCTGCGAAATATGAAAGTTAAATGTTAAACGGTTTTTGAAATACCGTGGACACAAAAGTACATGGACGGATGACCGGTCGGTCGGTCAGGCTCATTTTAATGGCCCCGTCTCAGACCCTGTCTGAGGGCTCCTACGTAGATCATTGTTTCATCATTGTCTCATTAGCTTTTCTCTTTTCCAAGAAGAGTTGTTTTTGTGATTTCCCTTATTCCTCTATTCGGTTGTATCCTTTTTCAAATATTACAATCTGCATTGTTTTGGTCGAACATATCATTCTCCTCCTCCACTCATCATTCTGGTTCATTTTTAGATGCAATAATTACAAATCTGAAAAACAGGAATGCACTTTGGCATTACTGTAAATAACTTTCCCATTCACAGTTCTGTTTTTTTTTTTAACAATATTTGGCCACATCATAATGGCTAACCTACCTACAGTATTTTTCTGACAACCATAACTGACAATTTAATTATTCAAATACAAGAAGCTCTCCATACTCTGTGCAGTCCCAAATTTCATCAATGTAGAATGCTATAGCATGTTGTTATCTTCCTCCGAAATGCTTCTTTTTACCTTCGCCAGAAGAGAGGGTATTGCATTTGAGTCTGTTTGTTACTTGCAGGAAAAGATTCCGTCAAGTATGTTGATCGCTTGGTTTGTTACTTGCCGGAAAAATTTTCTGGCAGGTATGTTGATCTGTTCGTTTGTTTGTCTGTCTGTTTGTCTGTCTGTCTGTCTGTCTGTCTGTTTGTCTGTCTGTCTGTCTGTTTGCAGCACTGCGTCTACACCGTTGCACGTAGAATCGCCAAACTTTGCACACATATTGGTCTTGCCCTGGAATAGACTGTGCCCAATTGATGACGTCATCGGTGACGTGGTTCGGCCGCCATCTTGGAAAAACCGAAAAACTTTGCACCTCTATATCTCCGAAAGTACTGAACAGAAAAAATTGAGACATGGCTCATTGTAAAGAACTCTCCATGGGGAATAAAATATGTAAATGCTGACGTCATCAGTCACGTGGTTCGGTCGCCATCTTGGAAAAACGGCAAAACGTTGCGCCACTATATCTCCAAAAGTGCTGAACAGAAAAAATTGAGACATGGCTCATTGTAAAGAACTCTCCATGGGGAATAAAATATGTTAATGATGACGTCATATGTCACGTGGTCGGCCGCCATCTTGGAAAAAGGGCAAAACTTTGCACCGCTATATCTCCAAAAGTGCTGAACAGAAAAAATTGAGACATGGCTCATTGTAAAGAACTCTCCATGGGTAATAAAATTTGTTAATGATGATGTCATATGTCACGTGGTTCGGCCGCCATCTTGGAAAAACCGAAAAATTTTGCACCTCCATATCTCTGAATGTGCTGAATAGAAAAAATTGGGACATGGCTCATTGTAAAGAACTCTCCATGGGGAATAAAATATGTTAATGATGACGTCATCAGTCACGTGGTTCGGCCGCCATATTTGTCCTAAATGGGCGATAAAAAAGTACATTCCGGCAAGTCCTCGGTCTCT
Source organism: Myxine glutinosa (assembly GCF_964187855.1). Taxonomy (NCBI): domain Eukaryota; kingdom Metazoa; phylum Chordata; class Myxini; order Myxiniformes; family Myxinidae; genus Myxine; species Myxine glutinosa. The sequence continues at coordinate 67,453,172 of NC_136261.1, read as the reverse complement.
GACCGATTTTTCATCTGTTTGTCTGTCTGTCTGTTTGTGCGCAGCACGACGTCTACATTGTTGCACATAGAATCGCCAAACGTTACACACATATTTATCTTGCCCTGGAATAGACTGTGCCCAATTTTTAACTCTCTCGGCCCAAGGCCTCCATTATGACGTCATAATTTGAAAATTCGACAAGTACAAAACTTCATCCAATCAAGATGCAATTTCTTGAGCGCCATGTCGACATAAACTGGTGGAGAAAAAAATTGATGATGACGTCAACGGTCACGTGGTTCGGCCGCCATCTTGGAAAAACCCAAAAAAATTGCACCTCCATATCTCCAAAAGTGCTGAACAGAAATTTTTTTGAGACATGGCTCATTGTAAAGACCTCTCCATGGAGAATAAAATATGTTAATGATGATGTCATAGGTGCCTCCATTATGACATCATAATTCGACAAGTACAAAACTTCATCCGATCTAGATGCAATTTCTTGAGCGCCATGTCGGCATAAACTGGTGGAGAAAAAAAAATAATGATGACGTCATCGGTCACGTCGTTCGGGCGCCACCTTGGAAAAACGGAAAAACTTTGCACCTCTATATCTCTGAAAGTGCTGAATAAAAAAAATTGAGACATGGCTCATTGTAAAGAACTCTCCATGGGGAATAATACATGTTAATGATGATGTCATAGGTGCCTCCATTATGACGTCATAATTCGACAAGTACAAAACTTCATCCGATCAAGATGAAATTTCTTGAGCATCAAAGGAATAAATTAGTTTAGAAAACAAATAATGATGATGTCATCGGTCACGTGGTTCGGCCGCCATATTTGTCCAAAATGGCCGATAAAAAAGGACATTCAGGCAAGTCCTCGGTCACTGACCGATTTTTCATTTGTCTGTCTGTTTGTCTGTTTATTTGTCCGCACAGGAAATAAATATGATTTTCTCTGCAACCGTTGGTCGATTGACAGGAAATTTTCACCATAGGTGCAACTCCACCTGTATAATTTTTTAATGATAATTTTGATGTCATAGGTCATGTGGTTCGGCCGCCATCTTGGAAAAACCGAAAATTTTTGCACCTCTATATCGCCGAAAGGGCTGAATAGAAAAAATTGAGACATGGCTCATTGTAAAGAACTCTCCATGGGGAATAAAATATGTCAATTATGATGTCATAGGTGCCTCCATTATGACGTCATAATTCGACAAGTAAAAAACTTCATTCTATCAAGATGAAATTTCTTCAGCGTCATGTCGGCATAAATTGGTGGAGAAAAAAAATTAATGATGACGTCATCGGTCACGTTGTTCAGCCGCCATATTTGTTTTAACACAAAAGCCTTAGAAACTACTGAAAATACATCCTGGCGAGGGTTTGCAATCTCTGATAGCTCTTTCATGTTTCATCATGCAATGCCTACTAACATGTTTACATTTTGTACCAGCTTTTGCAATACATTCGCAACGTCAATTTTATTAACGATATTGGAGAACTTGTGAATTTTGATGAAAACGGAGATCCACCTGCCCGTTATGAGCTGCTCAACTGGCAAATGGACTTAACAGGCAAGATGCGTTTTAAGGTCGTTGGAGCCTTTGATTCATCACTTGCACCAGAAAATCAACTGAAGGTTAATGAAACTGACATCAAATGGTACAGTTGGAATAACCAAGTAAGACTTTTCTACCAATTCAGATACAATATCACTGTGAGCTGCATCTTCAGTGTATATCGGATTAAACATCAGTGGGAAAGCATGGTGTTCTTTAATTACTCCAATTTAAACTTCACAAATACCGACGTGAAATCTCAAGGAGCATGCTGAAGTCCAAAGTACGACATTAGTCAGTGAGACTCATGTAATTGGGTGAGATTATAGACTCATAAAGCAGGGTTGACACCATATATGATGCAATATATAATTTATTGTGAGAAGCAAAACTATTTCAGGGCTGCAATATTTTTACCCTGCACTCACAAAGCAAAAAGCAGGGTTAAGCGATCAGTTGTGTTGGTACGTGCGTGTCTGCATTTTTAAAATTAATTTTCTCTGCAACCGTTGGTCCGATTGACACAACACTTTCACCATTGGAGCAACTCCTCATGCAAAAAAATTTGTGAGAATTATGACGTCATATGTCACATGGTACAGGTGGCATCTGGGAAAAAATTTTCACCTCTATCTCCGAAACCGCTGCATGGAAAAATGTAAACATGGCTCATTGTCAAGTACTCCCCATGGGGAATAATAAATGTTTATGTTGATATCATTGATACCTTCATTATGACGTCATAATTCGACAAGTATAATGCTTGATCCGATCAGTATGAATTTTTTTTCTCTTCGCAAATATTGGCTCAATGGATACGGAATTTTCGCCATCGGAGCGCCTCCTCCTGTATAATTTTTTATTGACAATGATGTCATAGGTCACATGGTACAATTGCCACCTTGGAAAAACTGAAAAATGTTGCACCTCTATATCTCTGAAACCGATCCATGGGGGAAAAAAAATGAAACGTGGCACATTTTAAAGAACGATGCATGGGAAATACATGAATGAATGATCGTTTTAAGGCCATTTTTCCCTGCTAAAGCGGGGGTTAGCCTTACGGGCCCCATGACAATCATGGTTGTTCCCTGTTTGAGGCAATGTTTTATGGCCGGATGCCCTTCCTGACACCAACCCTTAGTCGCCTCTTACGATGCGCAGGGATACGGTGTACCTATTCTAAATCGGGGTACAGACCGGGATCATTCATCCGAGCAAGCTGGTACTCAATTTTCCGACCTCAGAGGGATGACAGGCTGAGTCAACCCCACTGACGTTAATTCAGCGATCGACCAGGATTCAAGCTCAGGATCCTAGGATCCCAAGCCTGGGCTCCTAACCGCTAAGCCAACACCAGGCTCTGCATGGGGAATACATGTTAACAATGATGTAATTGTGCCTTAATTATGACGTCATAATACAACAAGTACAACGCTTAGTCCGATCAGTTTGAAATTTATTGAGTGTGATGTACGCAGCAATTATATTGGAGAATGTAAATTTAGGATGTCATCGGCCACGTGGTCTGGCAGCCATATTGTATCAAAGAAAAAAAACAACTAAAAAAACAGAGTTGGCTCGCACCAACTTGACTGCGTGTGGTTGGCATTCTATGAATACCATCTAGTTATACAGGTGTCGAGGTTCATGCAACATCAAAACACCGGGGCAGTGGATCAACAGACAAAATGGAAACAGTAGGACAACAAGAAACAGATGAACCACAGCACAAGGAGAGAAAATGATATAAGGGTTAGAACACGTTCTTACATGGTGTAGTTCGGGTCGATGAGAGGGGAAGTCAGGGGCGTCGCTGGGTAGGGGTCCAGGTTGCGTTGAGGGGCCCGAGCTTCTCCCGTAATTATTTTTTGAAACAGTACAGCAAAACCTCTCGTCTGCTCGTCCTCACTTGCTCATCAATACATGATCGAATAGTCATGGCCAGTGAAAGACTACATTTTGCGTTGTTTGAAGTCCCATGCTCTTGCAGGGTTGGCCGGAGGAATATTTGGCTCAAGTCTAAGGTTTTGGCAGGAATTTGTAATTTGCCCATTGTTCCGGCGATAACTTGCCCACTCTTCGCGGAGGACACCTTGTGATCTTTAACATCCACCAACTAATGTCAGTGATGGGACGCCATGTTCAATGTCCATCAGGAGGGACGGCACACACATTGATGAATCACCCAGTCTGTACAACACCGGGATAGCGGGGTGACGTTTCAAATCCAGGCTTGAAAAGCAAAAGCAGCACTGAAAGCGGCCACCGACGCACAAACAGACACTAACTGAAACTGATTTAATAGATTTGTTAATACTTTATTTATTTACTTATCAACACTTGTATTGTGAGCGGAAAAGGCTGCCGTTGTGATTTTGCTTTGTTTCAGAGCATGTTGCTATTTCAGTTTAGGGTCTTCTGTAAAGAAAGTTATTTTTAAAAGTCACAAAAGAGAAAGAATTGGTGGTGGAGGGGCATGGGTGGTCTGCGAGTTTGTTTGTCCCGGGGGCCCGTGCTGGCCCTTTACACCCCTGGGTGTAGTTAATCTCAGTCATGGAATAGGACAGATCTTGAGGTGAGAGTGGACAGCAGGCTTGACATACTCCTGAGAAAAGCTCATAACAAGGGTCACTCAGGTAAACCATTCCACAGGCACATAAAGAGGGGCATGAAAAAACAGGAGTGTTGTATTGTGAATTGGAGAGGATAACAAAGAGTTCCTGGCAGAATGGATATGTCCTGCAGAATTAGGACAGGCAAAGAGGGTCAACGGTAGGAGAGGAGCAAGACCAGAATAGAGCCAGAAAAATTACTTCAAGGCCACCTGTCAACGGTAGGCTTCAATGAGCAAGAAGTGGACCCTCAGTCTCAGAATTTAGTATATTTAATAATTTAGCATGGAATAATCAGACCTTTCAGTAATCATTATTTTCAATTAAATTTGTGCTACGTTGACCTCATTTGGATGCTGTGATGTCCTTCGGTTGAAAACACCAACCTCAAAATGCATCAATAACCAATCATTCAAGAATATCCCTTGTGTTTTTTTTTCAGGTTCCTATTTCCATTTGCAACAAACCATGTTCACCTGGAACTCGCAAGTTTGCCCGTAAAGGAGAGCCCTTCTGCTGCTTTGATTGCATTCCTTGTGCTCCTGGGGAGTTTTCCAACACCACCGGCAAGTAATTCTTTAATAAGTTGGCAAATTACAAACGTAATATTTGAATACATTTTTAAAAATTTATTGAGTTGTATGAATGTGTTGTGTTGCTGAAAGTAAGAAGAGTTAAATTTAGCAAGTGAGATTAAATTAAATTTCAAATCAAAGAAGTTAAATCTAAGAGTTAAATTAAATCTAATAAGAGTTCAATTTCAAATCTGTTTCTGGTGTTTGTTCCCCCTCCATCCCCTCCCTTACCTCAAATGGCCACACAGCTGACTCCACACGTGATAAAAGCCGAATGCCTCAACTCTGTGTTTGCTTCACAATATTGTGTCCCAAACCCATCTCTCTCTGTACCCACCTTACCCAGTCGAACCCAGATGCTCCTGGACTCTGTGGCCTTCTCTCCTGACAAGGTGGAGAAGTTTTTGTCAAACCTCGACTCTGATTCTGCAACTGGACCAGACGGCATCAGCCCACAGGTCCTAAAATCCTGCTCTTCCGCTCTATCTCACCCTCTCTCTGTTCTCTTCACCCTCTCTTTTGCTCAAGGTCATCTGCCATCTGCTTGGAAATCAGCCGACATTACCGCTTTACACAAAAAAGGTGCAAAAACAGATCCTTGCAACTACAATCAGCCTGCTCTCAATCATCATCAAGGTCATGGAATCCATCATCGCTTCTGTAATTAACTCCTTCCTCTTCTCCAATGGCTTGTCGGCTTGATCTCTGATAATCAATTTGGATTCAGACTAGGTCACTCCACTCTGTACATGTTGCTTCTGCTGTCTCAACAATAGATGGAAGTCCTCTGTAAAGGAAATCAGACCTCTGTAAACACCAAACAGGAAATCAGAGCTATCTCCCTTGACATATCTCAGGCCTTCGATATGGTCTGGCACCCCGCTCTGCTCACCAAACTCTCTTCCTATGGTATACATGGAAACCTCCAAGCATGGCTTGCGGACTTCCTCTATGGTCGCAGTCCACATGTGGCCCTGAATGGAATTCTCTCATATACCCTTCTTGTCCAGGCTGGACTTCCTCAAGGCAGTGTTCTGGGCCCTGTGCTTTTTTTGGTATTCATTAATGATCTCTCCGACTCTCTGAAAAATCCTCTCTATCTCTTTGCTGATGACTCCACTCTCTGCCGCTCCATATCTTATTCATCAGATCGGCAGTCTGCAGTCTCCTCACTCTCTGCAGACCTGGATAACACCACAAACTGGTCAAACAAGTGGAACATGTCTTTCAATCCTGACAAATCTCACACTCTCACGATGTCTCTCCGAAAAGACCGACTGGACAACCCTCCCATCTGCTTTCTGAACAATCATCTTTAAGAAGTTCTGTCACTCAGGCTTTTGGGTCTCACTATCTGCAATGATATTTCCTGGGAAATCCACATTTCCAAGCTGGCCTCCAAAGCCAGTCGCCGACTGGGCATCCTCCATCATGCAAAGCCCTTTCTGGGCACTTCTGAGCTCCTCACCACATACAAAGCTTTCATCCGCAGCTCAATGGAATACTGCTCTCCCCCTCTGGGCTGGTGCTCCTGCCTCACACCTAGCTCAGCTTCACGCTGGAGAAACCAAAGCTTTCAGAATCTTCGGTATCTCCCACGATGAAGCTGATTCTGAGGGCATTTCACTCTTTCACCACAGGCAGGTTGGTGGTCTTTCTGTCTTCTACCGACACCTCTCTGGCCTTGCTCCCCCAGCTCTGTCGATGCTCTGCCCCTCAAATATTCCTGCAGGACGCACAAGATCTGCCAGCAACCCTCTTCTGGTGAAACTGCCAAAATCAAGACTCTCCGCTCACCTTCACTCTTTCATTCCTATTTTCTCCTGCCTCTGGAACAAACTCCCACACTCTCTTGAATCCCTCTCCTCCCTCCAGGTCTTTAAAACAGCTGTTCACCACCATATCTTATCTTCCCCCATCCAAAACCTTGATCTTTTCTACCCCGGTCAAAACACCCCAAATCCGCCTCTTTCAATCTCCAACTTCTTTCCTGAAATTCCTAGTAGTGTTCATTTGCTTTATATCGTGTTTCATCTCCTCCCCCCATCCCTCCTCCCCCAGCCCCCTCCCTTCCACAGATCTACCGACGTCCTTTTTTCTCCTTTCTCTGCTGTTGTTGTGCTTGTCTGCTCCCCCCCCCCCCCCCCCCTCTTGTCTCCCGCTTCCCTCATTGTATGTTTTATGTGTCTGTGCACGTTTTCATGCTTAATATAATGTGTTAGCTCTTACACGAGTCTAGATTCTGTATTAAAAAAAAAAGATCATGACTGGGCATGGATTATCAACTTTGGAGTTTAAAAGGAACAGGATTCAGAAAGGTGCTATAGTAAGTTCCGTGAGAGAATTTCTCCTAAGAAAGAAATAAGTAATCAAAAGAAGACTACCGGTATTTAATTCTTCAATTTTGTTGTGCATGTGCATGCTACTTGTATAATTTCTGGGGTGTGGCTGTGATAATGACGCAGTGCCCCCTGTATGGGCACTAGGTCCATAGGTCAAGATATTGGAATTGGGAATTTCCAGGGTTCCAGCACACAATCACGAACTAATTCTTGCAAAATACACAGTGGGGATCATTAATGTGAAAATGAGTTATCTGAAACGATCTATCTGAAAGTTATCTAAACAGATCAGAAAAAGTTTTTTTGAGATTTTGGGCTCCCACTTGTGAGTAGCATGGGTATCTCGCTAGTCGAATACTAAAAGGAGAAGCGTCCATTCCCTCCGTGTGGGTACACAAACAACAGAGACAAAGGCCAATACAGAGGGAGGGGGACAACAATGGGCGTGGGGAGTGACGGGAGGGGGAAGGAGAGGACGCGTGGGGTGGACAAGATGGATACAAAAAGAAACTCAAAGGAGGGAAAACTGGAAATTTGGAAGTGGGTGGATTGGGGTGTGGGTGTGGTGTGGGTGAGGGGGAGTTAACGAGGGTAGATAGGATCATGGTTTTGGATTGGGCTACGAGAGTAGAGGAAGTCTGGGCCTCGTCCAGAGCCTGAGCTCCAGAGTCCAGAGCCTCGTCCTGAACCTGAGCCTCGTCCCGGAGGGGGGGTTGCTATCGTTATTAAAAACTCTCTTCCTCACTCGCCCTGCACTGCCCTCTCTCCACCTCACCCCCAGGAATACCTTTGGCTACGGCTTCCCCTTCCCTCCCACCTTTTGTTCATATGTGTGTTGTACCGTCCACCAAACAGTGATGACTCCATCTACATCTCGCTGTCTGAGAATATGGACCAACTTCTATCTACTCATCCCAACTCTCTCTTCCTCATATGTGGTGATTTCAATTGTCACCATGCCAGTTGGCTGGGTGTGGGTACCTCTCTCACCAGCCATGGCTCTTCAGCAAAGGACTTCTGTGACTCACTGGGACTGACACAATCTGTAAATTTCCCGACCCGGATCTCAATCAATGGAGCATCTTCTCTTCTGGACTTGGTTATGACTAACTTCCCTGAAAATGTCTGCTGCTCTTCTTCTGCTCCAATCGGCTGATCTGATCATGTGCTTGTTAAAGTGGACATCTCTCTGACCATTCTCAGAGAGCCTCCTCAGCGTCAACGAGTCTGGCATTTCACTCAGGCCAACTGGCATGGTCTTCAAGCAGCCATCAATCATCTGGACTGGTCTCCCATCTCTACCACCTCTGACATCAACTCATCCTGGGAATTCTTCCAAAGTAAACTGCTCTCTCTCATGCACAGATTTATCCCATCTCGTCTTCAGTTGTCATACCCTTCCTCCCGTCCATGGTACACGGATTCTTGTGGTGAGGCTATTGCCCAGAAACAACTTGCTTTCGTCTCCTGGAAAGCAAATCCAACGGAAGGAAATCTCATTTCCTTTCACAAAGCCCGAAACAAGTGTGTGTCCACCCTCAGGAGAGCCAGGAAACAATATCTCTCCGTTCTCAGGACAGAACTCTCTTATCTGTCTCCCTCTTCCAAATCCTGGTGGCGTCTGGTCAAATCTGTTTCTGGTGTTTGTTCCCCCTCCATCCCCTCCCTCACCTCAAACGGCCACACGGCTGACTCCGTGCATGAAAAAGCTGAATGCCTCAACTCTGTGTTTGCCTCTAAATCTTGTGTCCCAAACCCATCCCTCTCTGTACCCACCGTACCCAGTCGTACCCAGCTGCTCCTGGACTCTGTGTCCTTTCCTCCTGACAAGGTGGAAAAGTTTCTGTCAACCCTCGACTCTGATTCTGCAACTGGACCTGACGGCATCAGCCCACGGGTCCTAAAAGCTTGTTCTTCCGCTCTTTCACTCCCTCTCTCTGTTCTCTTCACACTCTCTTTTGCTCAAGGTCATCTGCCATCTGCTTGGAAATCTGCCAACATCATCGCTTTGCACAAAAAAGGTGCAAAAACAGATTCCAGCAACTACAGACCAATCAGCCTTTTCTCAATTATCAGTAAAGTCATGGAATCCATCATTGCTTCAGATATGAAATCTTTCCTCTTCTCCAATGGCTTGATCTCTGATCATCAATTTGGTTTCAGACCTGGTCACTCTACTCTGGACATGCTGCTACTGCTTTCTCAGCAATGGATGGAGGTCCTCAATGCCAAACAGGAAATTAGAGCTGTCTCCCTTGACATATCACGTGCCTTCGATACGGTCTGGCACCCCGCTCTGCTCACCAAACTCTCCTCTGTTGGTATCCATGGAAATCTCCACGCATGGCTGGCGGACTTCCTCTCTAGTCATAGTCAACGTGTGGCCCTGAATGGGTTTCTCTTATCTCCTCTTCCTGTTCAGGCTGGAGTTCCCCAAGGCCCTGTGCTTTTTCTGGTCTTCATCAATGATCTCTCCGACTCTCTTGAAAATCCTCTCTATCTCTTTGCTGATGACTCTACTCTCTGTCGCTCCATTCTTCATCCCTCAGATCGGCAGTCTGCAGCCTCCTCACTCTCTGCAGACCTGGACAAAATCACAGACTGGGCAAACAAGTGGAACATGTCTTTCAAACCTGACAAATCTCACACTCTTACGATGTCTCTCCGAAAAGACCGACTGGACAACCCTCCCATCTACTTTCTGAATAATCCTCTCCAAGAAGTTCTGTCACTCAAACTTTTGGGTCTCACTATCTGCCATGATCTTTCCTGGGAAAACCACATTTCAAATCTGGCCTCCAAAGCCAGTCGCCGACTGGGCATCCTCAGTCGTGCGAAGTCCTTCCTTGGCACACCTGAGCTCCTCATCACGTACAAGGCTTTCATCCGCAGCTCAATGGAATACTGCTCTCCCCTCTGGGCTGGTGCTCCTGCCTCACACCTAGCTCATCTTCACGCTGTTGAAAGCAAAGCATTCAGAATCATTGGAATCTCCCGCGATGAAGCTAACTCCAAGGGCCTCTCACTCACTCACCGCAGGCAGGTTGGTGGTCTTTCCGTCTTCTACCGACTCCTCTCTGGCCTTGCCCCCCCTCAGCTCTCTCTGGGCTCTGTCCCGCAAATATTCCTTCAGGTCGCACAAGATCTGCCTGCAACCCTCTTATAGTTAAACTGCCAAAATCAAGACTCTCTGCTCACCTTCACTCCTTCATTCCTCTTTTCTCCCGCCTCTGGAACAAACTCCCTCACTCTCTTCAATCCCACTCCACCCTCCAGGTCTTTAAAACAGCTGTTCACCACCAAATTCTTATCTTCCCCCATCCAAAACCTTGATCTTTTATATCCCCGATAATTTCACCCCAATTCCACTTTTTGAAATACCAACTTCTGTCCTGGAAGTCCTTGTGTTTTATACTCTCCCACCCCCCCCCCCCCCCTTCCCACGCCTCCTCCCCCCAAGCCCTCTCCCTCCCACACATCTCCCTGCTCTTAAATGTTGTGTGCTCTCAAGTGTTTGTGTGCTTCCCCTTCTCTTGTGTTCCGCTCCCTCTTTTTATATATTTTGTTTGTCTGGTTGATTTGTTTGTGAAGTAAATGTCAGTTCTTTCACGAGCCTCGATTCAGTATACAAAAAAGTCAGTAATCTATGTGTAGTGGCGACCTTCGATACCATCGGCAGAGAGTTTGTAGAGTAAGGCAGGATGCCAGACTATCAAAAGCAAGATACATGTCCAGTGAGACGGCCCTGATCTCATGTCTTTTTTGTAATGCAGTGATGTTGGCGGATTTCCAAGCAGATGGAAGATGACCTATCGAAAATCATAGGGTGAAAATGGCAGAGATAGGATGTGCAAGAGCAGCAAAGCAGATTTTTAGGACACTTGAGCTGATGCCGTCTGATCCAGGAGTAGAGTTAGAGTTGAGGGTTGAAAGAACCTTCTCTACCTTCTCAGCGGCAAAAGACAGAGTCTAGGATCAGTTAGGTATTACAGGGAAGGATGGATGAGTACCGAGAATGTGGGGTTGGTGACACAAGATTTGAAAGCAAACTCAGATTTGAGGCATTCAACCTTCTCATGAGCGGAGTCGACTGTGGTGCCATTTGAAGAGAGGGAAGGAATGAAAGGGGAGCATACACTAGAGATAGACCAAACAAGGTGCCATCAGGTTTTAGAGGAGGAAAACAAGTTTTCAAAGTAAATTCTTGAGGTTGGACAGGTGTTGTTTTCTGGCTGTCCTGAGAGTTGACACACACTTGGTGTGGACTTTTTGGAATGTACTGAGATTACCTTCGGTTGGATTAGCCTTCCAGGAAAAGAAGGAAAGTTTTTTTCAGAGAAACTGCCTCACCACAGGATTCAGTGTACCATGGGTGAGAAGAAGGGTGGGATAATTGAAGACGAGATGGGATGAATCGGTGCATGAGAAAGCAGGTTTCTGTGGAAGTATTCCCAGGCTGAGGTAACATCAGGGGCAGTAGATATTGGAGACCAGCCCCGAGCTGTGATGGCTGCTCACAGTCCCGGCCAATCTGCTTGAGTGAAATGCCAGACCTGCCAGCATTGAGGCAGCTCTCTGAGAATAGCCAGAGATGTTGACTTTCACAAGCACATGATCAGATGAACCAATTGGAGCAGAGGAAGAGCAGAAGACATTTGCAGGAAATCTTGTCCTCACCAAGTCCAGAAGGGAAGGTTTGCCATTGGGAGAAATTCAGGCTGGAAAGTTCACAGATTGAGCCAGTCCCATGGAGTCGCAGAAGTCCTTTGCTGAAGTGACATGGTATGTTCATTAATTTCAAGTAAAAAATAAATGTATTTCGTTGCATAAATGATTCAAAGGAATACAAAGATGCAAATGCATTCCTTTGTGTGTTCTCTGGTGATTATCTGTCCGATTTTGGCATTGAATCTGTGATTGCAGCCTCGACAAACATGATCAACGGATGAGCCTGCAGTCTTAATTTGCTTTCTCACTTTCCTCCGTGCATGCTTATCTTGAACTTCTTTCACTTGATGGGCCTCGTGTTTTTCAGCAAGCCCAGTGTGGGCTTAAGGGTTAAGGTGGCAATTGTGTTATTCTTTTGTTACTGTCATTCTCCAGATTCTCCTGCGTGTTTTCATTGTGATGATGAATTTTGGTCGAAAAAAAATGAAGACAAGTGTTCTGCGATGCTTGAGGATTTCTTGTCATTCTCTCATCCACTAGCACTGACTTTGCTCTCTTTTTGCATCCTTGGCCTTGTTTTAACCATATGTGTCGAACTGCTGTTGTTTATTCATCGAGAGCTGCCTGCAGTTAGAACAAGTAGCAACATGAACACCCCATTGCTAGTAATGATCGGGGGATGTTTCATGTCCAGTCTGGCCTTTTTGGGCCATCCAGATGATCTACAATGTCGGGTCCGAGAGGCCTTGGCCTCAACTGTTCTTTCGATTACCATTGTTTGTGTGATTCAAAAAACTATTGGTTTACTAATCCACGGAATTGGTAAGTCATGATGACGTACCATATTACTTCTCATTGTAATGGAAAATCCAAATTCCAATCAATAGTTGTTGATATTGATTAGTCTGGTTCCTTTTTCAATAAACAATGTCGGAGGGAAATTGGGGTAATGCTTGCAATGCAAGTGTTTTAGCCTGCTTTTAGGGTGCTGAATCTGAATAAATAATGTGTGCCGGGCTCAATTTTCACACTTTCAGCCTCTAAAATGAAAAACAAAATGGCCATCATTTGAAAATGATGTTTGGCACGATTTTGTGATCCATATGAAGATTTTGTGATCCATACTCTTATATTTGGTGCTCAAATCCATTTTTTAAAATAGCCATCAGGTCTAATGAAGATGTATGCATATAATATTTTATGGCAGCCATCTTGGATTCAAAGATGGCCACCATTTTGGCCTTGCTTTTGCTATTGAAGATGTTCTCTCCTAACGGCACATCTCGACTAGAGACACAATCAGCACTCGGTGTTCTCCATAATCCGTGGACCTGAGTCATAAAGTATTGTCATGTCTGAAGCTCCCGTTAAAACAGGAACCTCAGCACCGAGTTAGACTCGAAAGATGGGCCAAACTAACTTTTATTTCACTGCCTTTATTTAATTAATTCTAACTTTACTGTTGGAATCCACGAATGTTAGGAGCTTCAATTGGGCCGAAATAATGGTGACACACGGATACGGAAATAGATAGCTGAAACACGTTTCTTACCTGTACAGACGCTTGGTGACCTGTACCATGCCGGCGGGCATATGAACAAGAACGTGATGACAACCTTGCCAAAGAATGCCATTTTATTCTGGAATGAAGAAATCATCCAGAAAATATATTAATGGATGAGGGCGAGACTACCGGAAGTAAGCTGTAAAACGTGCCCTTTTGTGGTTTGTTTTCAACGTATCCAATCACGTGACTGTTGTCGCGAAGGGTGCACTAACCGGAAGTTACGTAGTAGAAGGCGGCTATACAAACATTTCGTATTATTTTTCATAAAACTTTATATTGTTAGAAAGAGAATTACTTCTAGCTTGTCGGAAAGTTAAAATTTTAAAGATCAGACAAGAAGTAAGCGAGTTATGATCAAATAACCGACACCGTTTCCATAATTTCCGGCTGTAACACGTGCCCTTTTGTGGTTTGTTTTCAACGTATCCAATCACGTGACTGTTGTCGCGAAGGGTGCACTAACCGGAAGTTACGTAGTTCCGCGGGTGCCTATTCATACAAGCAGTAAGGTACTATCAAGCAACAAATTGCAAATAAACAACCACGAAGAATGTCAATGATTAAAACGTTACAAAGAGGCATTTCACAGTCGGATAATAACGTACCACTACCAAGTGTTCACACCCGCAGAATGAGTGAATACTCAAAGGAAAATACAAACGGAGAAAAATGGCGGCTTGCACACTCACACGCAAAACGACAGAAATAGAGAAAAAAAGGCACTTCCGCCCCAGACCCGAGTTGTTGTTTGTTGAATCTCAACCGCGGGAGTTGTTGTTGTTGATGTTGTTGTTGTTGTTGCTGAGCCTCAACAATACCTTTTAAAGGGTTTATTTATAAAGTAAATAGGGAAGAGGGTAACAAGACACTACTCGCTATAAACAAAAACGGAACGAACCATGTGAGTCAAATGGACACAATGAGGTAAATGGAAATATTCAAACTTATATGTGCAATAGGCGCCCGCGGAACTACGTAACTTCCGGTTAGTGCACCCTTCGCGACAACAGTCACGTGATTGGATACGTTGAAAACAAACCACAAAAGGGCACGTGTTACAGCTTACTTCCGGTAGCCTCGCCCTCACCTATGATTGGAAATAAAACAATTCTCAACCCACTAGGCACCGCAGATCACACTTGTGCAACAAAACAAACAAAACAAAACAACAAACTCATGCAAAATGAGACTTCCCTTCTCTGATGCGTAGGGTGAGCACAGGCTCAAAATAGATCGCTTCAGGAACGAGGTGTGGGACGATATCTCTCTGAAGCCAAAGCGAGCACAATGAACATGGTGCTTGGTATGGAATACGAGCGATGATCCATCTCCTCCACCAGGTCTCGTGGGCCCCTCTATCCTGTAAGCAAGGCCTCCTTCCACACAGGCTTTTGTGCTCTCCTCTCTGAACAACAAGGCATCTTCTTCTTTGTAACCAGGTCTCTCGTAGTCCTCCTTCCTCAAGTGGGGTTCTCTCGTTCTCTCCTCTTTCTGGGCAGAGTTCTCTGCCCTGGCCATCCCGCCACACAATGTAATTTCCAAGCAAGCTGCAGGGATTGGTGGTTGCCTCGTCATCTCTGGTATCAAGCGATCTCCAGATACGGTCCAAGAAGAGTTGGATACTTGTTGGAGTAGCTGAGTGCAGATGCCTTCTTAGATCCATACCATAGTCTGGTAATGTGCATGGTGGATATGGAGATGTACAGCTTCAATTGTCAGTGACATTGACTCCTGGGATAAACATTTGTTGAACAAATGGACACTGGCCTTGTCACATACATCAACATCAGTGACACCATAAATCCAGCATATTAATGTTTCAGCAGATGAGGCAGTAACGTGTTTTAACTTCCCCATACCTAGACCATGAAGCAATTGATGTTGTTCCTGGAATACTTTCCAAGCTGTCGTCTTGCTCTGTCCCAACAGTTGCGACACACTGTCACAGCCAGTGATGACATGGAATGCCAACAATGTGTCAACAACTTTCTTGGGTAGCCTCTGGTGAACTTCATGAATTAGAATGTACCTTGGCTACTTGGATGTACCCGACTTCATCCATAGCTGGGTAGAATTCATTTTGTTATAGTGTACGTGCTATTAGCCACATTAGAATATCCGTATCGCGTGATGACACCACAATAGGGTCCGCTTCACTGTTCACAATAGGGTCCAAACACGTATCTGCCTCTTCGTGGTTTTCTTGTAGTGCAGACACATCCAATTCTCGATCAGACGACTTAACACCAGTAATACCTCGGAGACCTCCAACCACTACAAGTATCTTCTTCTCAGGAGATTGAAGCATTAACTGTTTGGTTAGTATCTCTGATAGGTCATGTTTGTTCTCACCTAACAAGATAAAGCTTGACCAGTTACTGGGTAACGGAACGGAGGAATCTGTCACGACATGTCGTATTGGTCTAAAGCCCTTGGGTTGTTTCTTCCTGGTACCGTCTTTGATGGAATGCTGTTGGTAATTATCAAATGTGACATCAATTCGGGCGAATCTTGCACCCATATTCAGTACAGACTTCACAAACACATCCACGTAGGCACCAAATATAGTCACATCATGTGTTTTGCCTAAAACCATCACCAATGCTTGTCAATCTATCACCAATACAGTGGTTCCAGGCAATATCACAGAAGGTGGAGTAACCAGATCCTTGGTTAGGACAGCAGTGAAGATGGATTTGTTAGCTGAATGTAAACTGCATCTGTTGATGCAAGTGGCACTGCAACGGGCATCAGTTCATGTTTAAGGATCTTCTCTAGGTTAACCGGACGCTTAGCTTTATATGCAGTGATTAGCCTTTGCAGAATGTTTCTGTCAACCTTGATCACTTTCTGTGTCCCCTTGGTTTGGGTCGGCTGTGGTACATCATAGAGTGATGCAAATGTTGGAGGCTTATTCAAGGTTAATGGATCATTGAGATCAAGACATGTAACCACTTCTGGATGGCCAGCAGGGAGGCGTGTTTTTACAAACTCAGATAATTTGTCTTGTCCTAGTTGTCTAGCTCACAGTAGTAACTCCTCAATCTCTGTAGTGGCGATATCTTTTGTGACAACATTCTGTAATTAAGGGGACAGAGCAGTTGAGGAAATTCAAGAGAATCAGTAAACTAAGGACCAAAATCGTACCAATTATCATTTTCAAATGACAGCCATTTTGTTTTTCATTTTAGAGGCTGAAAATGTAAACATTGAGTCTGGCGTGCAATTTATTCAGATTCACACCCTAAAATGAGGCTAAAACACTTGCATGCCAGGTATTACCCCAATTTGCCTTCAACATTATTCGCTCCCGTAGGACTTAGTCTCTTGGATTGGGTCTCTCCATCCGTCCATCAGTGCATGCATGCGTGCGTCTGCAACCATATCTCAGAGATGTATGGGCCGATGTTGTTCCTACTTGGCACAAAGACAATACATGTATGCATGTACGTGCACCTCACTTTATTTTGCGATCTGATAAAAGATGGGTAGACTAGCTGCAATTTTAGTTGTAAAAAACCCGATATTGACCACGTCCTCAAACATTTCTCGGACATTAATTTGCCAATGTTGTTCAAACTTGGCACAAAGATAATGAAGGGTGGCTTACATGTGCTCGTCATTTGTTTCCGAGATCAGATCCAAGATGGCCGACTGGTTGTAATTTTGTTACTTAAAAGTATCCCCAACCATTTCTCGACATGCATGGTGCGATTTTGTTCAAACATGGCACAAAGACAATATATGAGAGTAAACATATACAGAAGATTTTGTTTTCTAATCCGACCAAGGATGGCCGAGTGCCAGACTTTATCTTCATACAGCAAAATTACTAAAACCATGGGGATTGTAACATTTTGTCTTTTTCTTCTTGTTCTCATTGATTCATGGCTTTTTTTTCAGAAACTGTTTCACATGGTGGATTATTCCTGGTCACAAAACATTTGTCAAAAATACTGTTTTTACTATCACTAATCTATTCTGTTTCATGGGTCATCATAGGCCCTCCTCGGCCCTTTCGTAACACATCCACAAGCCCTGGAACCATCATTTTGGAATGTGCTGGAGCAGCTCCTGCTTGGGCAGTGTGTGGTTTGCTTCAGATTGCACTTCTTGCCTCAATCTGTTTAGGATTGGCATCGAAAGCTGGCAAAATGCCCTCAGCTGCAAATGAAGCGAAATTTATCTCTTTCAGCATGATTGCTTTCTTCCTCTTGTGCTTCTGCTTTGTGCCGGCGTACTTCAGCACTCAAGGAAAACTCTCTGTTGTTACACAAATATTCTCAATCATTGCCACAGCCTATGCTTTCCTTGGATGTATATTTTTACCAAAATGTTATTACATCTTCAAGTGTAAACGGCATATGTAAAGATTACTTACGCATCACTCTGAAACATGTTATTTGGTGCATGTTTTGAAAATTGATGTGAAATTTAATTAAAAATAAAGGCTAAAATGTAGATACATTGCTGATGAGTGATTTATATATCCGAAATAATGCTGCTATGTCACAGACCAGTATTTCAACCTCCTAAATTTGTGCGTTTCAGAAATGCAGGTATATTTTGCCATTATTTTAAAGGTAAATAATTGGGGATGTGTTTTTCACCCAAAATTTTAGGCCTCCCTTGTAATGCCAGTCATGACATTTGTCGATGAGTGAGGAGTCACCAGCCATTTATTTTAAACAGTCTCACCAGAGGTTCTGGGTGTGGTGAGTTGGGCAGATGTTCTGGGCAGAGTTATCTGGGAAGTTTGGATGTTATGGTCAAGCTATCTGGGAAGTTTGGATGTTATAGGCAAGCTATCTGGGACGTTTGGATGTTTTGGCGAGCTATCTGGGAAGTTTGGATGTTATACGTGAGCTATCTGAGAAGTTTGGAAGTTATACAATGCATTCAGAAAGTATTCAGACCCCTTCACTTTCACATCATTTTTTCCCTCATCAATCTACACTCAATACCCCATAATGACAAAGAGCAAACAGGATTTTAGAAAGTTTTGCAAATTTATTAAAAATAAAAAACTGAAATATCACATTGACATAAGTATTCAGACCCTTTGCTATGACACTTGAAATTTAGCTCAGGTGCCTCCCATTTCTCTTGATCATCTTTGAGATGTTTCTACACCTTGATTGGAGTCCACCTGTGGTAAATTCAATTGATTGGACATGATTTGGAAAGGCACACACCTGTCTATATAAGGTCTCACAGCTGACAATGCATATCAGAGCAAAAACCAAGCCATGAGGTCGAAGGAACTGCCTGCAGAGCTCAGAGACAGGATTGTGTGATTGTCTTTCACTGAGGAGAGGCTTCCGTCTGGCCACTCTGCCATAAAGCCCAGATCGGTGGAGTGTTGCAGTGATGGTTGTCCTTCTGAAAGTTTCTCCAATCTCCACACAGGATCTCGAGCTTAGCCAGAGTGACCATCGGGTTATTGGTCACCTCTCTTACCAAGGTCCTTCTCCCCCGATTGCTCAGTTTGCTGGGCGGCCAGCTCTAGGAAGAGTCCTGGTTGTTCCAAACTTCTTCCATTTAAGAATTATGGAGGCCACTGTGCTCTTGGGAACCCTCAATGCAGCAGAGGTTTTTTTGTCGGCTTCCCCAAATCTGTGCCTCGACACAATCCTGTCTCTGAGCTCTGCAGGCAGTTCCTTCGACCTCATGGCTTGGTTTTTGCTCTGATATGCATTGTCAGCTGTGAGACCTTATATAGACAGGTGTGTACCTTTCCAAATCATGTCCAATCAATGAATTTACCACAGGTGGACTCCAATCAAGGTGTTGAAACATCTCAAAGATGATCACGAGAAATGGGAGGCACCTGAGCTAAATTTCAAGTGTCATAGCAAAGGGAATGAATACACTATGTCAATGTGATATTTCAATTGTTTTTTTAAATGAATTTGCAAAACTTTCTAAAATCCTGTTTTCTCTTTGTCATTATGGGGTATTGAGTGTAGATTGATGAGGAAAAAAATGAATTTAAACGATTTCAGCATAAGGCTGCAACATAAGAAAATGTGAAAAAAGTGAAGGGGTCTGAATACTTTCTGAATGCACTGCATACAAAACTGTAGGGGATTCATGCACAGAACATTGGATGAGATCCTGATCAGTTCAACATGATATTCAACACGATTGGGGAAGGAGTCAACTAAATCAACATGTCTAGCTCTTTCGTGGGTTCTCCTGTGATGGACCTTGCAGACACATTGTACGACCCATGTACTCTGGTGTTTCCAATTTATTTTGTCCACTTTCTCCATGTTGGTTCTTGACCGTTGCACCTGAAACACATTTTGAATATCGTTCTGCCTACGGAGCTCCGCTCCTTCTCCAAGGAAACTTTCTGAACTCGAACATCGATGTGATGACATTGATAGATCGGATTGATGGTTGGGACAATCAAATCGTTTATTTTATGAAAATGGACGATTGGACTCAGAATGCGTTATTAAAGGGTTAAAATCTCCTGTCCGCTCAGTCGTTCAATTACATCGCAAGAAAATGTACTTAAGTTGAAAAATACAGCCGAAAGCTATAATTAAAGTAACTATAATTGCTTGAGTGGAGAAATGTGTTGAAAAACTGTAATTAACGTGAGAATGTAGAATACATCACGTGCTGCGAAGGTGAAGTCTACACGGAAGGTCACATTTTGGTTTGCGAGGTTGCGTCATCACATTATCAATGATGTCACCAAAGAAACTCCTCCCAGTTTACATCACTGCTGGGAAGTTTTCGTGCATTTCTCAAGTTGGTTCAGCGGGAGAGGTAAGATGACATGTACTACGTGTTCGCGGGGACCTGATTATTATCACGGATTTATCACGTTATTAGGAAGAGATTTTGTGCAATGATCGTGTTTATTTCACTGATGATGACGTAGAGTAGGAAGACACTGGCGGAAGATGACAGCTGTGAGGAAGCAGCAAATCTGATCGTTCCTTGTTTGTGTCTGTGCGTGTGCGTGTGTGTGTGTGTATGTGTGTGTGTGTGTGTGTGTGTGCGTATGTATGTGTGTGTGCGCGTGTATGTATGTGTGTGGTGTATGTGCGTATGTATGTGTGTGTGGTGTATGTGCGTACGTATGTGTGTGTGTTGTATGTGCGTGTGTGTGTGTGTACGTATGTACGTGCGTGTGTGTATGTGCGCACATATGTACATGTGTGTGTGTGTGTGCACACACAAAATATGTGCAATATGTCATGCACAAGACGCGTGTACACAACATACCACTGTACAACATGTCACATATAACGTGTGTATACAATACGACATGTGCAAAACATTTGTGGATATGTATATAACACAAAAAAATAATATGTGTGCATACAAAACACAGAATATGATGTCGCGCAGAACAAAACATGGCAAAGCAAAAGCAAAACCGAAGCCAAACATGTGTATGTTGGATACTGTGTATGTTCATAAACCATAATCGTACATGTGTATGCGCAAATTACGACCCATGCACGTGTGTGTGTGTGTGTGTGTGTGTGTGTGTGTGTGTGTGTGTGTGTGCGTGCGTGCGTGTGTGGGGGGGGGGACCTGCAATCCCCCTCCCCCTGTATGCTCTTTTTCTGTTTGACTGATTACCAAGTATAACCAATGATGTTTTGCTTTGCGAATTGCTATATACAAGTATAACCCATTATGTTTTGTTGTGATTACTTGCAGTATCCTCTTTATACTTTTTATACTTTTATTCCTTTGTTATCCTTTGAAAGCCTGATATATATCCTTATAAGGAGTTTACATGTTTTATAAAGCTTCGGCCCTGTGGTGATATAATCCCTACCTCTGTGGAAATCTAACTGTTCCCCTTTTGCCATGGCCTCGGTTGCAGCTACAACCTTGTCAGCCTCCCACAGACCTTACCAATTTCCTCTATGTCAACACACTTACTCCCTTGTGCTTTCCCAACCAAGAACTGTCAACATGTTTATCACATAGCTGCTGACCATACTCTTATCAAGGCTTACCCATGAGTGGCTTTGGATGAACTTCCTCAAAGTAACTAAATAATAGAATGGGACTGATGGTGGGGGACCGATGAGCCCACTCTTTCTCTTGTCTCGTGAGCTAAACCACACCCGTATATTCCCTATATAAAGTATAGTTTGATCAAGTTATTTCAGAGCATCTTGTTGAAAAGATGATCCTTTTGTGAGCTTCTGCTCGACATCGTGCTTTCCACAGCCTGTGTGACGTGTCTAATAAATATATCAGTTGTTCCTTCTCTGAGTCCCGAGTCCTAAGTCTCCAATCCGACAACTGGTGGCAGCGGTGGGATCAGTCCGGCAGTCCAGGACGCGGTCCCAGGCAAGTGAGTGGTGAAACCAGCTGGCAATTGATCCGGGTCAGGTGAGCTTTGGTTTTTCTTTTGTTTTTCCTTTATAGCCTGGGGGTCAGTCCAAATTGTAACCCACTCTCTTGCTTGGGTGCCGTTTGTTCCGTTCCCTGCTCAAGCCTGATCCACGAACCTAAATTTAAGTAAGGACCGCTTGGGTCCCGGAGCAACTGACTGTTTATGGACTCGTCAGGGTAATGTTACGGGAGGGGAATAAGGTGCCTCAAGAGGGCGAGCGAGGATAGGAAATAGACTGGAATCGTAAGTAAGGTTAGAAGCGTTATAAGGGCGTAGGACGCCCGGAAGGTAAGGTCCAGTTAGCGTACGGAGGGAAAAGTGAGACTAGACGGCTGTAACTCATGCAGGCGGGCGAACCTCTTGGGAATAAGGCAACGTCGATAAACCAAATTTTCCTAGGATGGGTAATAAATCTGTGAAGGCGGGGGAGCCTCTCAGAAATACCCCAGCACATTTTATGTTTAGAAGGCATGGTTATGACGCTGCGAGACCAGGGAAGGGATGGGCTGCGCTGACTAAGGACCTAGGTGAACCATGGCCCGAAGAAGGGTCTTTCACGCTGGAGAAATTGGACGCGTTGTATGGGGCATTAGATAAGTTATAACAGGAAAAGAAACACTTCCTGCCTGACTATTGGAAAGTCTTTAGTTGGTGGAAGGAAGAAGCGTTGAAGCGACAGGCAAGGTCAACACAGGCCAGCCTGGCCGGTGAGGTATCAAAACTCAAGGGCCTGAGGAAGCAGGCGAATAAAATGCAGGATAAAGCGGTTAAGGAATTAGAGAGGCAGGCCAACGCGCGACTGATGCCGCTCGTTGAAGATCCAGGCCCCGCGGTAGGGGAGGTAGCTACCAACCCACCTGCCCCCGCCCTAGACCTGAGCTCTGTCCCGAGGTTTCAGGCTCTACCTTCCCCTTCAGCGCCCCTGCCACCTCCTCCCTGCAACCCCGCTACCATCGCCCCCCAGCTACCCCAGCGGCACCATCTGAGCCCGGGTAACCCGTTCATACAACAAGGGAATGACGGGACTGACATCGCAGGGTTTCCGCCACCAATGGGACAGGAAGGGCTATACCCCCCACTAGTAGGTCATGGTGGGAATGAGACCCCCCAAATTACCACCGGAATGCATAGTCTATACCCCCCATCGAAGGGATGTCTGGAAATAACAGAAAGAACAAATTTGTGTCCCATACAAGTTATTGGAGTCGATGCTCAAGGTAATGGGGTTCGAGAAAGAGTACCATGGAAAGAATCCGCTTTAACGGTAATGCGGGAAAGGGATCAAAATCTGCTTATTGAGGACCCACGGCAGATAGTACCAACCATGGCAAATTGGATAAATTGCGAGCATGGCACTTGTGACTATCGAGATATAACCCATCTGGGGGCTTCTGTGCTCCCACCCAAGGTATGGGATAAGGCTAAGCAAAGAGCACAGTGGCCGCCGGAAGATCCAAGGGTGGCAGGAGGAGCTCAGATAACACCAGAGCAATGGAGGAATCTAAAGGCCCGGTTGCTAGAGTCCATTGAGCTGGCGCTGTTGCCAGCAGGAGGTCCGGATTGGGGAAAGATCGGGGCCATAAAACAAAAGGCAGGAGAATCAATTGGGGGTTACCGGGAGAGGTTGGAAAGGGCCATCGCGTGTTGGGGAGGACTGGGTCCGATCCAATTGGCAGGACTACCCCAACCATTGGTAAACCAATATCTGATAGAGGGGCTCCGGCCGACATTGAAGAAACAAGTACACTCCGTCCTTTTCGGCTGGAAGGGAATGCCAACCAACGATTTATGTGACAAATTGGAACAATGCCCGGGCTCCTCTTTGGAGGAAAAGAAGGACATTAAAGAGGAAGTACTGCAAATGCTAGTCCAGGAAAAACGGGCTCAATTTAATCAAAATAAAGGGGGAGATCGGAGTCTGAGCCACATACGCGATCAGTGCCAAAAGTGGGGGCCTGTCCGGGATGCCCATAACCCCTGCGCACGACAAACCCCCGGATAATGGCCCACTTATAGAGGCGATCATCCCAATGGAGAGTGGATTTGTGATGGGGAAGACTGGTGTGATGGTTATGTCGATGATAATGGACAATTCGACATGGATAAGGCTAGACAGAAAATTCCTACACAATGGACGCAACCCCCACCTCCTCTCCCTCCTCCTCAAAACCCTCAAATTTGGACCGTACAAGGGCCCCCTCCCCAAAATTGGCACCCACCAAGGCCCCCTTTTCAAAACCATGGACCACCCCCCAATCATTGGACACAGGGTGGAACTAGGGGAACCGGGGCCCCGCCTCAGGGCCAGCCACAATGGCAACAAGTAAACCAGTCACAGTGGGGGCCGCCAAACCGATGGCTGGGCGGACGGAGTGGCGTAGAGGGGCGACCCGTGCCCTCCGCCCCGCCGTTTCCGCAGGAACCGTGCTTCCATTGCAAGCAATTGGGACACTGGAGACGCGACTGCCCAAGTGCTCATAAGGGGTTTCCGCCCCAGGGCCATCGCGCGGCCTATTGACGGGATGCCAGCGGGCCGCCCAAGGAGTGTCACCCTCTTGACTATGACGCTGGCAGAGGAACCGACCTTGACTCTGGACGTGGACGGACAACAATTAAATTTCCTCGTCGATACGGGGGCGACCCGCAGTACAATTAACGAGGGGCAACTGCCATCCTTGCGCCACATGAAAAGGAACGTTCAAATAATGGGCGTTTCGGGCTTACCCCAAGCGCTTCCTATTTCGGAGGAAGTGCGAGTGACATGCGGCCCGCTAGAGGCTAAACATGCTTTCTTGATGACCACTACCACCCCGACAAATTTGCTGGGACGGGATTTGCTGTGCCGATTGGGCTGTCAAATTTCATGTACAGAGCAGGGAGTTTTCGTGGATGTCGCGGAATCTAAACACGACTCGTTGATGATGGCATTGTCTCGTCCTGGCCCCACCGCATATTGGTGGTGCTTGGACGAAGGGGCTCTGGCTACTTAGACACATGTCATAGATTCTGTGTGTTTGGACAGCCCAGTTGTGCGAGAGTGGCTACAACTGCACAAAATTTCGATAAAACACCTAAAGGATAATCCACCCCACTGCACGGCTTATTACGACGCAAAGGGCGAGGACGAAGATTACCGAGAGAAGGTTAAGGAAGAGCTGGGCAAGCGCACGTCTCTACACTTATCACGGATATGGATCGGCCACGAGGGGATAGGTATTGAGGTAGCCCTATCCGCAGGTCAGCGTGCGTTGACCCAATACCCCGCAGGAGCGGCCGCCCATGTTACCCTCACTACTGCCAAGGGGTGGCCGCCGGAAAGTGTAGGTTGGATGGTGGGGCGATTACAGGAAACTCCCTTACATTGTTATTGGTTTAAGAGGGGCCACTGGACTGTGAGACAGATCAATAATGGTGAAGGGTACTCGATTGATATTAAGAAACAACAGAGGGATGGAGTGTTTGAAGAGGCAGAGTTGCCCCCTAAGGGCAACTATGCCATGCGGGCGGTGCTTACGGACCCGGGTGAGTCAGACTACCTCCTGGCGGAGGTGCCGGTCGACTTATAGCCTCGGTGGGACGATGAGGTTGGACGGATGCGAGACGCCAAACCTTTAGTGATATCAGTGCAGCCGGGGATGCGCTTGCCAAACATGAAACAGTATAAGCTACGTCCCGAGGCCGACGTAGGCATAGCACCAGTAATTCAATCCCTGGTGGAGCAGAAAATTATCGTGGAAACTAACAGCCCATGCAATACACCAATTCTGCCAGTAAAAAAGCCGACGAAAGATAAATGGAGGTTTGTACAGGATTTAAGGGAGGTGAACAAGGTGATACAAGGCATACACCCACTAGTGCCGAATGCAGAGACCCTTTTGATGTCAATTCCACCGGACGCAACATACTTCACAGTTATTGACCTTTGTTCTGCGTTTTTCTCTGTGCCCATCGCAGCCGAGTCACAATATTTGTTCGCTTTCACCCATAGGGGGTGACAGTATATTTGGACAGTACTACCTCAGGGGTTTTCAGACAGCCCCACTCTGTTTTCCCGGGCGCTGCACCGCGACCTGGCGGATGTGGAATCGAAGGGAGGGTCAGTGTTGTTGCAATACATTGACGATTTGTTGATTTGCTCCCCTTCAAGGGAAGCCTGCGAAAGGGATTCTATGGCCCTATTAAAGGCCTTGGCGGCCAAAGGCCACAAAGTAGGCAGGCCTAAACTCCAATTTGTGCGGAAGGTCGTAAATTACTTGGGTCATGCCATTTCACACGGAAAACAGGAATTGAATGCCAGACGGGTGACCGCTATCATGGAGATGCCACGCCCACGCACACAACGGCAAATGCTGCGCTTCCTAGGTATGACGGGATACTGTCGCACTTGGATACTTGATTTTGCGCTGCTGGCTAAACCTCTGTACGAGGCTACCAAATCAAGTGCCCCGGAAAAATTGGAATGGACGGATGATTTGAAGCGATGTTTTGTGGGTCTTAAGAAGGCGTTGGTCACGGCACCGTCATTAGGACTCCCAGATTATGCAAAACCATTCACCCTCTACACTCACGCAGTGGGGGGTTTCGCCCAGTCCGTCTTGACACAGACCCATGGGGAAAAGGAGCGACCGGTGGCCTACTTTAGTAAAAAGCTGAACCCGGTCGAACAAGGATTTCCGGTGTGCCTGCAGGCCATGGCCGCGGCCAGGTACGCAGTAGAAAGAACAGCGGACATTGTCATGGGACACCCAGTAACGTTACGGGTACCACATTGCGTTACTTCATTGTTACTACAGTGAAACACACAACACTTGTCTAACACCAGATTAATGCAATACGAGTCCGCACTGATCACAGCGGCCAACGTCACGATTGAACGTTGCACGACACTCAACCCAGCCTTACTGATGCCCACCCATGAGGAGGGTGAACCCCATGTGTGCGCCGACATCATACAGCTAGTCTCCACAGTGCGAGCAGATTTAAAAGACAATCCCCTGGACTACCCCGATTGTACATATTATGTCGATGGATCAGCTAGACGTGCCTGGGACGGCTTTCTGTTATCCGGGTACGCTGTGTGCTCAGATAGCGAGACGGTAGAAAGCGGGCATCTTCCACCTACATTTTCCGCACAGCAGGCGGAGCTGTGCGCCTTGACCAGAGCTTGCACCTTGGCGGAAGGCCTTGCCGTCAACATTTACACAGATTCGGCCTACGCTCACGGGGTAGTCCACGACAAAGGAGCAATTTGGAAGATGAGAGGTTTCCTCACATCTGCAGGTTCCGTGATAAAGAATGGCACGTTGGTGGAAGGGCTACTCCAAAGCATTTTGCTTCCCCGCGCTGTCGCGGTGATAAAATGTCATGGCCACCAAAGGGCGGACACTGACGTTGCCCGGGGTAATGCAAGGGCGGATGAGGTGGCAGGAAAGGCCGCCAACCAACAGATAGGACGCAACATGCCGATGGTGACACGAGCGAAGGGGACACCTGCACAGATCGTCGATATACCGACTGTAGGGCCACCTGCCACACCAACTAAGGACGATATCATAAATTTGCAAAACGCTGCGCCAACGGCCGAACACGAGGACTGGATCAAACGAGGGGCGATACGCCCCGGGCCAGGGGAGATATGGGCCATTGATGAGAAACCTATAGCACCCCAGGCCTTACTGCCTTGGCTGGCACGCATGGCACATCAAAATGGTCATGTGTGCCAGAGGGGGGTGATGGGACAGATAAACTATACTTGGGCAGCACCAGGACTGACACGAATTGCATCCGAAGTGTGCCGATCGTGTGTGTGGTCTGCCAGCAACATAATAGAGGGGCGCCACCAAGACATGCACACGACGGGGGTTGTCCCCCGCCGATCGGGCCGTTCGCAAATATCGAGTTCGATTTCACGGAATTGGAACCAAGCATATCATGTCGCTACGTGTTGGTGATCGTAGATACGTTCACAAAATGGGTTGAGGCCTACCCATGTGTCAAGTCCGATGCCCCGACAGTAGTGAAGCGTCTCGTGCGGGATTTTATATGCAGATATGGCATTCCCCAGATAATTTCTTCAGATCAAGGGGGCCATTTCACGGCGAAGGTGGTCACGGGCATCCTGAAGGCGTTCATTGCGTTTACCACCCACAATCATCGGGACTTGTGGAACGAACAAATAAGACTTTAAAAAATAAACTAGCGAAACTTTGCGCAGATACAGGCTTGAAGTGGCCGGAAGCTCTCCCGCTTGCATTGATGAGCATCCGTTCCACCCCTGGTCACATTACGGGCCTTTCCCCCCACGAAATATTGATGGGACGACCTATGAGCTTGCCCGTCTCAGCTCCGACGGACATGTCCACCCTTGATTTGCCTGTGATGGATGACATGCTTTTGAGATTTTGCATAGGCTTGTCCAACGTGGCGCGCAGCATCCATGCTCGAGTACGAGAGGCGCTGCCTGAACCAATAGGCCACGCCATCCACGACTTCCACGCCGGCGACTGGGTGCTCGTAAAGCACTTCACCCGCAAAGCTGCTCTGGAGCCACGGTGGAAGGGACCATTCCAGGTGCTACTAGTCACACCGACGGCAGTCTTCTGCGAGGGTAAACCTTCGTCGATTCAAGCCACCCATTGTAAGTTGTCCATTCCCGCACCACAGGCCACACAAGACACCACACCCCACACTGCCTAAGACAATGCACCTTTTAGGGCACTATAGTCTCCTAAGGGCGGCGATGATGGTCATGATGACGGGAATTCTGGGTAGCTGCCTGAAAAACCCTGCCAAAGATAGGCTTTTGAACTTTAACCCACTGCGAGAGGATCTCCCCAAATACCCAGGACCCGACAACTTCACGTTATTTAAACTTTACCCCGTCAAATACATAACGGCTCCCCGTGGACAGGGGATAGCGGTACATTGCTGTAAGTTGGAGGCGAACTTCAAGTGGTTATCTGTGAGATGGATGGAAGCCATGGTGGTACACAATGGGACACCACAGGCACGCATGACAACACCACGCATAGTCCTATCTAAAATTAGAAAGGTGTAAAACGGAAAATTTCCTAGGGTCGTGAATAGTCAGACCACCGCAGGATATCAATGGGGCATGGGCATCGACAATACTACCCTCCTACTGACGCATGCTCTCGTTGGCCCAGACACCACAATAATACTTGAATACGGAATATGGCCACCCCACACGCTGATTAAAAAGAACAAAAAGAAGGGAGAAACCAAACACCAATTCTGGCCTAGTTGCGCCGCATACGTCATTAAACCCCCTCCTTCCCAGGAAATAAGGAAGGAACCAGAGGAGAACACATACTGGAAAGTCGCACGGCACATGGCCATAGTACAGAATAGGACACGATGTTGGATGTGTATGCACCTTCCCCGCACCAGCACTGCTGGAATACCAATGGTAGTGTTACCCCTATCACTCAATGATGTGTGCTCGCAGCCACTAGACATTAAATGCATCAGTACAACCCTGACAAGCCAAGGTCTGATGGAACCGCGTGCAAACGAGTCTTTCAGTACTGTCACCCCATCCAGACCCGGCACTTTGAGGAACGTCCTGCGCCGGTTTGGGTCAAACCAGCGCAGGGGGCCCTCTGCTTAGAGGGAAAGGGCCAAGTAATGGTAGGCAAATCCATGTGTAAGAATACCCTCCCTGCGGACCCTAGGAAAGGGAAACACAGGCTGCTAGTGAATGTTACAAGCTCACCATTACATAACCTCACACACCTCCAGTTGGCATGGAAAGGGGAAAACGGGTCAAACACCATTCCAGGCCTTCTCACTTGCATGTCCACCCATTTAGTGGCTCCGCATGGGACCATGTTTGTATGCGGGAATAAAGCTTACCCGTATTTACCTGATAACTGGGGAGGGACTTGCTATCTAGGATCAGTTTTCCCAGAGATGGCACTGCGACAACACTTGCATAATACCACGGCACTCATAAGGACACGAAGAAGCACCTATTGGCATGACGATGACACCACCACCTTACATGGCGCTGATTGGGAGAAAGCCGTTAGCTTTTTCTTCCCATGGGCAGGAACGGTCATGAACAGTTACCGCATTGATAAAATTGCACTAATCTTAGAAAGGGTGGCCAACGACACTGCTACAGCACATGACGAAATGTTAGACACGGTTGTCCACCTGCGTACAATGGTTATGCAAAACAGGGTCGCTTTAGATATGTTACTGGCAGAACGAGGAGGGGTATGTGGAATAATTAAAGGTAAATGTTGTACGTATATTCCTGACCCATCGAAGGGGGTCAGTGCTGCTATTATAAGGTTAAGAGAAAGTGCGCACATATTGACAAAGGATCGAATGGATCGAGAAGCCTCCCACCAGTGGCTTACTGACTGGTTTAAGGGATGGACAGGTATGATAGTAAAGTGGATATTGACCGCCTTGGCAATAGTCCTTGGAATTGTGGTTTGTAGTGTACTAATCAAGGCTTTAGTCCTTGCGTGTGTGAGGAAGTTTACCACAGGATGGACACTGAAGAAGACACCAGAAAAGGCCATGGTGATGACCGGCAAGCTGACCATGGATCCAGATGAAACTCCGGCTGTCGACGTGACTGCAGACTGCGGATCCTGGAACGACAACCTGAACGAGTCACTGGGCCACGACGATGAGATCTCCGCTTCCGAAGATTGTTCTTCCGTTGTTGATGTTATCGATAATGATTTTGATTACACAGTTGCAGACTTCAGAGCATTGCAGGCTGCCAGGAAGCCGATTACTCTGGACCCCAACATGTCACATGCAGATGCAAACAACTACTTAAAGGAAGCCTCTCTCTTTTTCTCGAAGTGTAAGGCTATGACTGCTGCTGGCCGTCTATGCCGCAGGCCTAAGCCACCTGAGAATGATGTTACTGATGATGATTCCGATGATGTTGTAGACCACTCGCGAAAGTCTCCTACTGATGTTTATGTCTCAATGAAGGCTTTGCCTCTTTATGTCTCAATGAGGGCTTTGCCTCTTTATGTCTCACGAGCTCACCTTTATGTCTCACAAGCTCACAGTGGTTCAATCGTCACTGACCCAACTCTGGATTCCGACCCAACTCCGGACCCAACTGCAAACCCGGGCCTGGGTGGCGAGGAACTCGGCATTGAAGCTACTCTGAGTTCCGAATCGGATTGCTTTGAAGATTCATCCATGGATAATGACGGTGGAAGCAGCATCGACTCGGACGACTTCGACTTTGACCCAAAGGAAGTTTCTCTCCCTCCTTTGGACCGTTATGCTTTGTTTTTTGGCAATAGGTCTAAGCCACCTGATACTGATGTTGCTATATATTCCCCTGCAGAACAACTGCACGTTCGAGGCCTTATGGACATGAACATCGATTGAGCACCGAAGATCTGCAAGGATTGCGCCTGGGAATTCTTTGGCGAGCTCCAGTTGGGGGGGAGTCCCGGCCGCACCTCTGTGGACCAAGGGTGGGTCGGGAGACCCTCCTGGGTGTGGACCCCGGCCGAACCAGACGTCTTCGTTGTGGATTCGACATGCTATTCGATCTTCATGCCTCTACGGACTCACATTACATACCCACATACACGCGAATCATCCTGCTGAGTGCGATGTGAGGTGCTTTGGGCGCGTGACATGCTCACTGGGCTGCATTCGCGTGGTATCTTTGCATTTACTGTTTCCCCTACTCTGATTGAATAAAGGCCTTCGATTGGCTCGTAGCTAACATTGTATCTTAGATCCAAAAGGGCGGTATGTGGGGACCTGCAATCCCCCTCCCCCTGTATGTTCTTTTGCTGTTTGACTGATTACCAAGTATAACCAATGATGTTTTGCTTTGCGAATTGCTATATACAAGTATAACCCATTATGTTTTGTTGTGATTACTTGCAGTATCCTCTTTATACTTTTTATACTTTTATTCCTTTGTTATCCTTTGAAAGCCTGTTATATATCCTTATAAGGAGTTTACATGTTTTATAAAGCTTAGGCCCTATGGTGATATAATCCCTGCCTCTGTGGAAATCTAACTGTTCCCCTTTTGCCATGGCCTCGGTTGCAGCTGCAACCTTGTCAGCCTCCCACAGACCTTACCAATTTCCTCTATGTCAACACACTTACTCCCTTGTGCTTTCCCAACCAAGAACTGTCAACATGTTTATCACATAGCTGCTGACCATACTCTTATCAAGGCTTACCCATGAGTGGCCTTGGATGAACTTCCTCAAAGTAACTAAATAATAGAATGGGACTGATGGTGGGGGACCGATGAGCCCACTCTTTCTCTTGTCTCGTGAGCTGAACCACACCCGTATATTCCCTATATAAAGTATAGTTTGATCAAGTTATTTCAGAGCATCTTGTTGAAAAGTTGATCCTTTTGTGAGCTTCTGCTCGACATCGTGCTTTCCACAGCCTGTGTGACGTGTCTAATAAATATATCAGTTGTTCCTTCTCTGAGTCCCGAGTCCTAAGTCTCCAATCTGACATGTGTGTGTGTGCATGTGTGTGTACGCTCGTATGTGTTTGCACAAAATATGTGCAATATGTCACGCACAAGATCCATGTACACAACATACCACTGTACTGTACAACATGCCACATATAACGTGTGTATACAATACAACATGTGCACAACATTTATATATGTATATAACGCGTAAAAATAATATGTGTATATACAATACACAGAATATGATGTCACACAGAACAAAACATGGCAAAGCAAAACCAA
The DNA here is from genome assembly GCF_964187855.1 of Myxine glutinosa. Lineage (NCBI taxonomy): Eukaryota > Metazoa > Chordata > Myxini > Myxiniformes > Myxinidae > Myxine > Myxine glutinosa. Next base: position 67,420,723 of record NC_136261.1, on the reverse strand, counting down.
AGCCAAACATGCGTATAAACCATAATCGTACATGTGTGTGTGCAAATCACGACCCATGCACGTGTGTGTGTGCGCATTTATATGTCCGTCATTGCCACCAGTCCTCATCTTTCTCGGGCCCTCTTTCCACTCGGGTCCCCCAAATTTCAGGCCCCCTTTCCACTTGGGTTCCCCAAATCTCAGGCCCCCCTTCCACTCGTGTCCGCTAAATCTCAGGGCCCCCTTCTACTCGTGTCAGCCAAACCTCAGGCCCCCCTTCCACTCGGGTGCACCAAATCTCAGGCCCCCTTCCTGTTCACATGTGCATGTCCTCCTCGACAGGTTAGAGTCGGCAACCATCAAGCCACAGGCGCCTCCCCCTCCTCCCACCGAAGCCGCCCATTAAGCTGTTGTATTGGACACATTACTGGATCTAATGGAGCTCGGTTCCCTGCAGGTACAACATAGCATAATGGGAGTTGCCAAATCCCAGGCTCTTGCTCTCAGCATGGTGAGGTCCGAGAAACCCAGCAAGTTGTCAGGCCAATTTGCATCCCAGACGATCCTGATAGCACTGGTCGGTCATTACTTCCTGCACGGTTTCCTTCACTGGTAGTGCTAGACTGGCTTTGAATGTACAGTGCTTATAGAAAGTCTACAACCCCTTTCAAAATTTTCACCTTTTCTTGCCTTGTAGTCTGGAATTAAATTGCATTAAATCAGACTTTTCCACTTTTATTTAAACATCTTAACCCACAACTTCCAAGTGAAAAACAAATTCTACAAATTTCAGAAAATTAATTTAAAATACAAAACTCAAATATCCTGTTTGGATATTTGCACAAGAACAGCACTTGTTAGAGCACATACCTCTGCCAGGCTGAACAGTTTATGTTTTATTTTTAAGACAGTCAACGAGCACATCAACCCATTGGCATGGGCAGGGACTACGTGGAGGCATATTACAATGCAGTCGCATTGCTCTAGTTATTCTTTGTATACATCGTCGAGGCCCATGGAGGAGCTAGTACTAGCACACTCACGCTGAGTCCCAGAGAGGAGAGCAGTACTCCATGAAGCTGCAGATGAAGATCATGTAGGTGGATAGGAGTTCAGGCGTGCCAAGGAAGGACTTTGTACTACAGAGAATGCCCACTAAGCAGCTGGCTTTGGAGGCCAGCTTTGATATGTGGTTTGTCCAAGAAAGGTCATGGCTGATTGTGAGACCCAATAGTTTGAATGACTGAACTCCCTCAAGAGGATGGTTGAAAAAGTACATAAGAGGGTTTGTCAGACGGTCCTTTTGGAGAGAGATGTTGTGAGAATGTGAGATCTGTCAGGATTGAAAGACATATTCCAAGTGTTTGACCCACTTGTGATACTTTTTTTCAAGGTCTGACGAGAAGGAAGAGGATACAGCCTGCCTCTCTGAAGGGTGAGGGGTGTCACAGCAGAGGGCGGAGTGATCAGCAAATAGATAAAGAGGATTCTGTATGGAGTCAGAGAGATCATTGATGAAGATGAGGAAGTGGACTGGGCCCAGAACACTGCCTTGGGGATCTCCAGTCTTGACAGGGAGAGGAGATGAAACACAAGGCTGTGAGTAGCATCATCGACTGAGGCCGTGGCTGTGCCACTGATGCAACACCCTCTGTAGGTTAGGGCTGAAATTTGTTCAGGGTGCCAGCAATAGCTCACCTACTCTTCATGGAGGACTCTGGGATCTTTAACAACCACCAATGAAATCTTGCAGATGGGACTCCCAGTTTAGCGTCATTCTGAGGGACGGAACACACATTGATGAATCGCCTTGCCTGTGAAACACCGAAATGACAGTTTATAGTTGGGTCGGGATTCAAACCCAGGATAGACGGCTTAGAGGCGAATGTGTGTACTTTTATGCCATCCTGCCAGCCGATGGCGTCATGTCCTCCGTTTCCTGTTTGTTACTTCCCTTGTTTTATAGTGTCCAAATGTTGTCCCACCATCAGTACGTTGTCCCTTCAGTCTTCACACTCTCTCACATCGCTCTTCCCTGAACATCTATCTATCTTGTATAAAAAACTCCATTTGACAATAATCTTCATCCATGTTTGTTTACACCCAGCAGTTCAACAGTTATCCACAATCCTTTTTTTGTGATTCTCTCTTCCCTTTAAAAGCAAGTGTTTCATGTTTTGCACAAAAACAAAAATCCAACATGACAAGCAACACATCCTATTGATATCTATCAGTGATTCGCAAACCTTTTTGACCACTTCATACTTCCTCTTATCTGTTTAACTTGCACATCTGTACAGAAACACACACACACACACACACACACACACACACACACACACACACACACACACACACACACACCTGTTCTTGAGTGCCATGAACAGCCATACTGCTGCCACAGAGAGGGACCAACGGTTCATGGTGGTCTCTCTGGTCCACAATGCACCGACTTACACAAAGCTCACTCTGTCTGATCATCTTCGGCTTTCGTATCGGATTGTTCTAATCTGCTTCATCCATATTTATGCCCAGCACTGAGTGAACCACAAAACTAAGTTAAGAAAACTTTCACTGTTTGGCTTTTCTCCAGTTTGGAGTTTTTCATTTAAAAATCTGAATGATTATTCCGAAGCTAATTGTTATTTATTTATTTTGAAAGTTTTTCTAATTTTCACTCTCCATTTGCAGGTTTCAATTCAACACTGCTTCACACTCTTCTCTGACCCCAAGGAAATGGCTTCTTCTTATTTTGATGTTGGAGTTATTTTGAATGAACTCACATGCCCAGTGTGCTTTGAACTCTACAATGAGCCCATTGCTTTACCATGCGGCCACTCATATTGTCGTGTGTGTATAGAGACATCCTGGGACAGCAAGGAAGAAGGCACAGGTTGTTTTTGTCCAAATTGCCGTGAGGTTTTTGCACAAAAACCAAAACTCCAAAAAAATGTGATACTTGCCAACTTGGTAGACAATATTAAGTTGAAAAAGATAGAGAAAGGTTTTCCGGTTGAGGTCCGAGGTGCAGAAGAAGGTGATGTGAATGTTACGGAAGGAGTGAAATCAGGGGGCACTGAGAGTTACTGTGAGGTTTGTCATAGAGAGGCAGCCAAGAGGTGTGTACCTTGTGATATCCTCTGCTGTGAGCAACACCTGAAGTCTCATCAACAGAAAGGGCACAAACTGCTGGATCCTGGATAGCCCAGCAGATATGTGAAAAAATTGTGCTTTTGGTGATACAAGCATGAAATTTTGAACACTGATAGAGCATACTACTAGGAAGATTTTTGGATATAGGGGCATTCAAATCTTTTCCTAGGGACAAAATGGCGGCCATTTCAAAAATGGCCGTTTACGGATAATAATATACACAGTACCGATGTCTATAAAACTAGATTTACTTATTGCTCAAGCACACCTATGATGTTTTTTTCACGTAAACAGGTTGTAAGATCATAATTAAATGTCAACAAACTCACATAACATTTATTTGGTCCTTATTCTTTACAAAAATAATTACTTTTTGAGCTATTTTGAGCAAACTCCAGAAACACAATGGAAATGAAGTGAAAATGCCACATTAACGCTGTGGAAGTGACTTTCACTATAAAACAGTCTACAAAACAGTCTTCCACATGTTTGTGTATATGTAACAGGTGTGTTATTCCTCCTGTATACTATCGTGTGCACTCCCCTGCACAGTGACACAGAGCTGAGCACTGGAGTGCGGCCTTAACACACTTGCACTGTTTCCTGCAACCCTTCTTGCATCCACATCTAATCAATTGTCGGCATGCCTCAGTTGCCTCTGTGAGGGTTGTCCAATATATCCCCCAGCCGTTATTACTCTGTTTCCAACCCCATTCACTTGGCGATGGGAGCTCAGGTGCGCAAATCATCATCTGGCCCCAACAAAAGCCGGCTTGGTAGGCAGCTCTCTTGATGTGTTGTCTGAGGGCTTCTTGCGTTGGTGGGATAGCCTCTATTGATCTACCAGTCTGGGTGAAGAGATGCTTGCGGGCATCGTTAACATGTTCCTGGCTGCTTGTTCGATCGTAGAGCAGAACAACAAAACGCTCCAGTGGATCCATGTTGTCATTTGCAGTTGAAATGGTTGGTGTGGCAGCCAGTGCGCAGAAAGCTGAGGTGACCTCATCATAGGCTTTCCATGTTTCCCATGCTGTTTTCTTCCCCCTTCCGCCGAAGCAGGACACGGTGTCACACCCAGTGAAGGCGTGGAAGAATGGCAACCCTCGGCACTTGTTTGGTCCCAGTGCCACAGCCATCTCGTGAGCTGCCAAGTGCCTGAAATTCTTCCCTGTGCCAAAAGCAACCCAGAGTTCATCGATGTCAAGATATCCAGTTGCTGCCACTGCAAGGATCAAAACATCTGTGTCCACTGTGCGGATTGACACCTTGGTATAGCCCTGTCTGACTGCATTTTGGACATGGAGGAGTATCCTTGTATCTGCCTCCTCGTGACTACACGGGGAAAGACCAGTAACATCTCGTGGCTGTGTACAAAAAACTTCTTTGTGGTTTGTGGTGACGATTTGCTTGTCAGTCTCAATGTTTGCTATCCTCGTTGCTAGAAAGTCAAACAACTCCACCTTGTTCTCGTCTATGCGAAGGAAGGCCTGCCAGTTTCGAGGGATGGAACTAGATGGCTCAACTCGTCTCCTGGTGCCTTTACCCCTCGTCTTCCTGGTGTCGGCTTTCAAACTGTCTGGGAAATATTCATCCCAGATAATATCAACCCTGCTCTTATTTTGTATCTGAGATGTGATGTATGGCAAGAATACTAGTGATGCATACTCAGAGAAGGTCTTCGCATTACGAGGTGCCAGCATGTTCACGATGGCTGCTCCATCCAGGATCATGACTTCAACAGGGGGGCTTACATCATCATTTTCCCGTGAGGTGATCAGATTTTCTAAGCACCCAACCAGATCAGACTTGGTTCCAAGCCGGATTTTGCCCATTTGTGACAATGCAGGGGGACAAGCTTGGTTTTCATGTGCAAAGAATTCATCAAGATCTCCATTCCGTGTCTGGGATGCAATAAACAGCCTGGAGAACAGAACGCAGTCATTCTTCAGAGATACCACCTTCAACTCTGTTCTTGACTTCTCTCTGACTGGGGGTCGGCTGAAGAGAGGGAGATTGTTTCTTTTTATTGGGTCAGTGATAGGCTTTGTCTGATGTACAAGCCTCTCGTTCACATATGTGTCATACTGTTCTTTTCCCAGCTTCTCGATCTGGTAAAGGGTGTTGATGACTGCTGGGTCTGCCAGGTCTCTGCTGTCTAGCACCAAGAGATCTTTGCTGTCGTCACAGAATGGGTTCCCCATCTCTCCTATGACACGGGTGAGTGCTCTCACATCTCGAGCAAAGGCTACCTGCGTGTGCTTTGTCTGTTCATGGTGTTTTAGTTCAGTTTTCCTAATTCTTTTTTCTGTTGTGGCCTCGAACTTATAGATCAGTTTGGCCATCTCTGGACCAGACACCATCCATCGGCGCAAAGCTGCAGCATTCTCCGTAAGACCTACAGCCCCTCCATCACCTTTCACCAATGCATTATTTTGCTCGTGTGCCTGGTCTAAGGCTATGGCAGAGAATGCACGTGTAGTCTTCTTCATGGTGAAGTTTCCTGCCAGAAACTGTGCGTATACAGTTGGATGCTTTGTTGCAAGTGTCACCATGTCGCGCAAGTGAACTGGGATCCACCTGGCATAGTTTGTATGTCCCAAGGCGAAGAACCATGGTACAAGCTTGGTCAGAGCATCAGTGTATAGTTGGAAGTTTCCTTCACGGACGGATCTCACATAGATCAGGACTGCCAGTTCTAGCTGCATAATTAGGAACCAGAACTGAAACTGTGGACTTGCATTGGCTTGTTCACCGCACCAGTCATCTAGTGGTATCGTAACCTGTCCCTCATCTAGTCCACTGGTGTACTGGCTGTAGGCTTCCTTCAGGAGAAGATAGAGAGTACTGGCTGTGACTTGGTGTGCTCGTCGTGTGCGTGTCACATGGGTCACTTTCAGGAAGGAATCAGCAGTACCACTTGTAGCAACCCCTGCAAGCATCAGAACGCCTGTCCACCCACTGCTATCCAGAAGGTCACCGAGGGTTTTCCATGCTGCCATCTCAATATGGAGTCCACCAAAGACCATGACGAAGTGATCTTCTCCGTGTGTTTCTGGCCATCTCCATTGGATCTGTTTGGCAAGTGTGTACAGTGGCTGATCAAGTGTGATTACAGGGATCTGACCTGGATTCAGAATATCGATTGCTTTCTTGATGACATCCATGGAGTGACGAATCATTGCCACAGATTTTGCCTGGTCATAGAAGAGAGGCAGCAATGAAGTTAAGGCCACACTACACTCTGGTTCTTCTGGAATAGACTGCTTGCTAGCATGGTATCCAGCCCATGATACTGTCTCGTCTCCCTTAAGTGGTGTGTCAGATAGCACTGTCTTCTCCATCTGCTCCAGCCACCTGTCAAAATGCAAGATAATGAACACAATTAAGAACAAACAAGTCCACACAAATTAACAAGTCTTGGTTATTTAGGTACACATATAACTGTCCACAGTTCAAACACAATAATCAGTTACCTGTACTCAATCTGCATTGCTTCAGGGATGAGTTGGCAGTTGCTTTTGTTGGGACCCGCTAGCTTGGGTACAGGTGGGTCACATTTACCCAGAACAACAGGAGGTACGATGGTGTATGACTGTGGCAGGTGTGCATCTGTTGTTGATGTGTCATCTGGGTTTACCCGTTGAACTCCACGGCTATCGCTATTTGGGTGCTGGAAAAGTGAAATGCCAGTGCCATGGAAGGAGTCGTGGGCACTTGTTGAACTGGGGTTATGATCAATGTTATCCACTGCCCCAGTTATGAAGAGGTCACTTTTTAGCTCAGGGGGGCAAACTGTACCCTCATTTTGGAAGAAACGGCAGATTCTGTTCCCCAAGTCCGTGGAGATGCTAAGCACCCTGTCATAGGAGATCGAGAGACCCAGGTTGAACATAGTATCAACCAGGTCTCTTTTTCGAGTCTTTGTGTGGATAAGGGTGCCCAGGTACACAGGCAGGGGAGTCTCCCGATTGTGACTGTGCCTCGTGGACGTGGTAGTACTGCTACTCTCTCTGCGGCGTGAGTAACTGTTGAACATAAGGAGTTGTGAGATTGTGAGAGTAGGTGTTGATACCGACGAGTGGCTTGACTGCTCTTGGATGTTAGGACCATTCAAGATCATAGAAACTAGTGATACAAGCGAATTAGGTACCGAATGTTCTTGGCAGTGGGCTTCAAATGAACCACTAAATGTTGAGTTCATTTTCAACATGTCTCTACGAACTATATTTGCGGCTCTAGCAAGACAAACTCCATCACTGTCAGTGTCGTGATCACATGCCTTCTGAAGGGCTGAGCCAACATCCTGGTTTAAAGCAAGCAGAATATCTCGACCGGACATGTGCTCCTCTAGGTCTGGAAAATATGTCATGATTCGATCTTTGAGTTTGGTGGAGTGGACACGCCTGGTCAAGACTGTTCCAAGCTGTTCCAGCCTGGTGGTGTATAGTCTTGCTAGGTCTACCAGCTTGAACACTGGTGTCACAAGAGCATCTGTGCGGGCATCATCGATGTAGGACACTAGCTCTCCAAGTGCTATACCGTGATTGATATCATCTTGTTCATTCAGTGTTGTGCTTGTGGCCCTTGCTTTGTTATAAAGTGACACCAGACACTTCACGTGGTACTGTGCATCTTGTGCTATAAGGTCACCTGCACTCAGTTTAGCAAGAAGTGCCTGATCTCCTAGTTTCAGGGCAGCTGTCCTGACATGTTTATCGAGGTCGAAGGTGGAACTTTTCGCAGAGAATTAGTACCCGCTGGTTTGTCACAAAAGAAACACTTTTCAGGCTGTGGCTGTGTGTGGTCTACATGTACTCTGTGACGGGTGTACTTTCTTGAGACACTTGCGGTTTCTTCACTAGACGTTTCTCTTTTTTGTGCCCGATGCAGTTCAGTTTTGTTGTATTTCAGTCTGCATGAATCATGCCACTTAGCCTTGTGGCTCTGGAAGGTTGACTGGATACCTTCACCATCGTCCAGGCGGGACAGTTCTAGAGATTTTGGCAGGCAGCCCATCTGGCTGAAGGTGAGGAGATAATCTGCAAGAGTTTTGTATCCGGACCCTGTGGTTCGCTTGGAATCAGCTGGACAGGCAAGGGCCTCATCGGTGACCTCCTGACATAACACACACTTCTCCCAATCTGTCAGATAAGGCATGTTTGTTCCAGATGTACTAGGGCTTTGGGGGTCTAATAGCTTGAAATTTTTGTTGGCCATTGTCAATTAAGCATTATCCACCACCACCATCCAATCAATATACAAATTGGGAACCAAATCTAGGTAGCTACTACAGTCAATGAGCGAAGGTGCAGTGCAGTCGAGTTATCATCTGAAAAAGAAATACATACATTATTATCATAAATATAGTAATTCGCTTTCGTAACTTTTCACTAGCCTTGCATTGTTCCTTATAGTCACCTAGTCTATGATAGGAAAGTTCATAAAGCTACATCAAAGTTGTTCATATTAAGGTATTGAACCAAAATTACACCCAGGAGAAATCAGATAGTCATGCAAAGTTAAATAATTAAACCGCTAGACCAGTCCTGTCTATTGCAATGGTAAACCATTTGTTCTGCCCCTTATAGGCCACCGTAGATTCCAATTTTGAACCCAGTATGAAGGTATTGCATAGCATGTACATGACAATTTATAATATGCTCATTACATTGTGTTTCAATAGCAGCACAAATGACAAGTCTGAAATAATAGGTAAATATGTCCTTCTTAGCCGCCATTTTGTAAAATGGCCGCCATTTTGGGCCATGGAGAAATCTGGAATGCCCCTACATCCAAATTTCACTGTAAGGGTATGCCCTAACTGTGTGCCAAGTTTCATGCTTGTATCATCAAAGGCACAATTCTACCACAATTCTTCACATATCTGCCGGACTAGGAGTGAAGATGGAGGAACTAAGATGCATTCAGCATGGAGAGCCAATCCAACTCTATTGTAAGGATGATGGGAGCTTGATGTGCATCACTTGCACAGGTGAAGAACATCAGGACCACAAAGTTGTTGGTGTAGAGATTGCTCATACTAAACTAAAGGTGAGCAAATCAGTGAGAAAATGGTTATTGTATGGATTGTCCTGTCCCCGGCCAGTAAGACCGCCGGATGACGAATAGCGGAACGTATTTTTACTCCCAAGGCACCTTCCCGAATATGTCGGTTATGAGCACGCGCGAGATAGAGGCTGCAAGATGTTTTCCTGAACGGAACGAAAAGCAACACGGATTTATTCTCGAACCCACAAAACATGCAAACATGACCAACAAAATTCAAAAATAATGATTTTAATGTAAATACATGAGGGACTACCACCTTTAGAGGCCATTTTTATCTGCAGAGCAGGGGTTGGCCTTTTTCGGGCACTGTGGTCCCCTTTTCGAAGCAATGTTTTATGGCCGGATGCCCTTCCTGCCGCCAACCCTGTTGGTCGCCTCTTGCTACACACAGGGAATTACCAGTAAACTGGTACTCAATTTGCCGACCTCGGAAGGATGACAGGCTGAGTCAACCCGTTGGTCCCGTGGCCTTTCGGCTCCACAGGCAGGAGGTGAGTCCCAAAGACGATTTCCCTCTCCAGTTGTGGAAATGCAGTCAAAACCAACAAATACGTAAAAACAGGTAGCTGCTCCTTGAAGGACACCGTGCACTCCAAAAGGCAAAAAGCCCCCAATGCTTTCACAGAAATCGCACCAACACAACCAAGAAAAAATGGACAACGTCTTGTCCGAGCAAGATCAAGAGACTCTTCGTCTTCACTCCTGAGAGGCAATCATCTCGTTCGGATCCCAGTTCGCCCCACCCACATCCCACGGTCAAATGATTCATCAATGAGTCTGTAGGCAGTGAGATTCATCAATGAGTCTGTAGGCAGTGAGATTCATCAATGAGTGTGTATGCAGTGAGATTCATCAATGAGTTTGTATGCAGGGAGATTCATCAATGAGTCTGTAGGCAGTGAGATTCATCAATGAGTGTGTATGCAGTGAGATTCATCAATGAGTCTGTAGGCAGTGAGATTCATCAATGAGTGTGTATGCAGGAAGATTCATCAATGAGTCTGTATGCAGGGAGATTCATCAATAAGTGTGTATGCAGTGAGATTCATCAATGAGTCTGTAGGCAGTGAGATTCATCAATGAGTTTGTCGGCAGTGAGATTCATCAATGAGTGTGTATGCAGTGAGATTCATCAATGAGTTTGTAGGCAGTGAGATTCATCAATGAGTTTGTAGGCAGTGAGATTCATCAATGAGTCTGTATGCAGTGAGATTCATCAATGAGCTTGTAGGCAGTGAGATTCATCAATGAGTCTGTATGCAGTGAGATTCATCAATGAGTCTGTAGGCAGTGAGATTCACCAATGAGTGTGTATGCAGTGAGATTAATCAATGAGTGTGTATGCAGTGAGATTCATCAATGAGTCTGTATGCAGTGAGATTCATCAATGAGTCTGTATGCAGTGAGATTCATCAATGAGTCTGTAGGCAGTGAGATTCATCAATGAGTTTGTAGGCAGTGAGATTCATCAATGAGTTTGTAGGCAGTGAGATTCATCAATGAGTGTGTATGCAGTGAGATTCATCAATGAGTTTGAAGGCAGTGATATTCATCAATGAGTCTGTAGGCAGTGAGATTCATCAATGAGTGTGTATGCAGTGAGATTCATCAATGAGTCTGTAGGCAGTGAGATTCATCAATGAGTTTGTAGGCAGTGAGATTCATCAATGATTTTGTAGGCAGTGAGATTCATCAATGAGTCTGTATGCCGTGAGATTCATCAATGAGTCTGTATGCAGTGAGATTCATCAATGAGTCTGTAGGCAGTGAGATTCATCAATGAGTGTGTATGCAGTGAGATTCATCAATGAGTCTGTATGCAGTGAGATTCATCAATGAGTTTGTAGGCAGTGAGATTCATCAATGAGTGTGTATGCAGTGAGATTCATCAATGAGTGTGTAGGCAGTGAGATTCATCAATGAGTTTGTAGGCAGGGAGATTCATCAATGAGTGTGTATGCAGTGAGATTCATCAATGAGTGTGTATGCAGTGAGATTCATCAATGAGTGTGTAGGCAGTGAGATTCATCAATGAGTTTGTAGGCAGTGAGATTCATCAATGAGTGTGTATGCAGTGAGATTCATCAATGAGTGTGTAGGCAGTGAGATTCATCAATGAGTTTGTAGGCAGGGAGATTCATCAATGAGTCTGTAGGGCCTCAGAATCTTTCACGTGCATTTTTGCAAACTCCACGTGTGTTGCCATGCGGTTTTTTTTTCTTCTCAGGAGTGGTTTCCATCTGGCCACTCTCCCATGAAGCCCAGATTTGTGAAATGCTGCAGAAACTGTTGTCCTTCCAGCAGATTCTCCCATCTCAGCCAAGGAACTCAAGTGCTGTCAGAGTGGTCATTGGGTTTTGGTCACCTCCCTGACCAAGGTCTTTCTTGCCCAGTTTGGTCGGACGACCAGCTCTAGGAAGAGTCTTGGTTGTTCCATATTCTTTCCATTTCCTAATGATGGAGCTCACTGTGCTCTTGGGAACTTTCAACACTCCAGAAATTGTTTTATACCCTTACCCAGATATATGCCTTCTCACATTTCTATCGCGGAATTTTACAGACAGATCCTTGGACTTCATTGTAGAGTTTCTGCTCTGACATGCACTGTTAACTGTGGGACCTTGCATCGAAAGGTGTGTTTCTTTCCTAATAATATCCAATCAAGTGAATTGGCCAAAGGTGGACTCCAATCAAGTTGTAGAGACACCTCAAGGATGATCAAAGGAAATTTGATGCACCTGAGTTCAATTTAGAGTGTCATAGCAAAGGGGTTGAATTCTTATTGACTCAAGACATTTCAGCTTTTCATTTTTAATTATTTTGTTAAAAATTCTAAAAAGGAAATTCTACTTTGACATTATGGGGTATTATGTGTAGATCATTGAAAAAAAAAATCATAATTTAATCCATTTTAAATTCAGGCTGTAACACAACAAAATGTGAAAAAGTCAAGGGGTGTGAATACTTTCTGAAGAATGAAAATGAATGAATGAATGATCGTCTTAAGGCCATTTTTCCCCGCTAGAGCGGGGGTTGGCCTTGCGGGCCCCATGGCAATCATGGTTCCCTGTTTGAGGCAATGTTTTTTTTATGGCCGGATGCCCTTCCTGCCGCCAACCCTTGGTCACGCTCTTGCGATGTGCAGGGATACAGTGTACCTATTCTAAGCCGGGGTACACACCGGGATCATTCATCCCAGCAAGCTGGTACTCAATTAGCCGACCTCGGAAGGATGACAGGCTGAGTCAACCCCCCTGGCGTTAATTCAGCGATCGACCGGGATTCGTACCCAGGATCCTAGGATCCCAAGCCGGCACCCTAACCGTTAAGCCAACGCCAGGCTTTCTGAAGGCACTATAATTATTTATAAGTACTAGGGCATGCCCGTACTATATATATATATCTAAAATTATATCCCCCCCCTCTATTTACATGAAATGGTTTGGTCCATTCGCAAAGCCAAAGCGAACGGCTTGCGAGTACGGTAGAACCCCCCCCTCTATTTACATGAAATGGTTTGGTCCATTCGCAAAGCCAAAGCGAACGGACGTGCGTGCCAAGCGTCTCTGATTGGTCGAATCGTTTTTTGGACATAGCTCGGTAACTACTTGTCCGATTAATATGAAACCTTGAAAAGGCACATCCTCAGGTCCCCAGCAGTATATCTGGCAAGTTTCAAGTATATCGGACCCGTGGTTGTCGAGAAACAGCGGTCGCATACACACAGAGATTACTGGAATTATAGATAGATGGTGATGTAATCATGGCAGCCTCACCAACCATCTACCTTCAAGACAGCTTCTTTTTATTTTTTGTATACAGTCAAGGCTCGTGTAAGAGCTGGATCTGGGGTGAATTAGTGGGGGTAGAAAAGATAAAGGTTTTGGATGGGGGATAAGATAAGAGATGGTGGTGAACAGCTGTTTTGAAGACCTGGAGGGAGGAGTGGGATTGAAGAGAGTGAGGGAGTTTGTTCCAGAGGCGGGAGAAAAGAGGAATGAAAGTGAAGCTTTTTGTGGCTGACAAAGTTTTAATGGTTCATGTCGTTTTGGGACTTTTTCTCACACAGCTTTGGAGATAAACAAAAGAGATTATTATAAAACTAGCCGAAACCCGTGGAACATCCACGGAAGGGAGGATGTGGTGTATGGATAGAGTAGAGTGTACCATTATGGATGGCATAGGGGAGCGCTCATGGGATCTTCTTCTTCCGTTAAGCTCCAATTTTTTCTCTTTAAGTTAAGTCCAATCAGTCCTCTCTGTTCGAAGTGCTCAGGCCATGCCCTCCCGCTCTCATACTTTTATTTCCGTTCGGTGTAGAAAGAGATTGACATATCGTTCGTCTGTTTTCAGCTCGTTATCTTTAAGCTTCCTTACGTCTCGCCACCTGCTACACCTCTCTGAGTTACGAGGATTTATGCAACGCACCCCGAGTATCGCAACGTCACTCCATTTAACTTTATTAAAATGACGATAAAGACGTTTCCTTATATATCCTAATTTAAAATGTTCAAGGGAATAAAAAGACCATTTGGTTCACACCACCCATGTTCACACCACTCGACTGTCCAATCAGCGGACGGCTCGCTTCGCCTTCGCCCAGCAGACGCCAATACGATGGCGTCATAAGATGGCGTCGTATCGGCAGTTAATCAGATGCTTTTGGGCCCCAAAGTCGACTAAATCAGATTTTTCGAGTGTGGCTGTATGTGATAAACAAAGAGTGCGGTTCGTAGATCGTAAATCCATTAGTGCCGTGGGCATTGGGTCACTGGGTGCGGCGTAAAAGGGATAACAAAGTCGAGTCCTTACACTATTATTATATAGATTTGAAACGAGAAATCCTATCTTCACTGTGCTTTTCTTACAATGTATATATTTATATAATTTTGTGAGGGATGTTCCTTTTTAATCCACCACCGAGGTTCATGATTCTTCATTTCTTTATTTTGTGCAGGGTGTTTTGGCTGAAAGGTATTCTCTTGTATCCGAGTCAATGCAGAGCACTGCATCCCAACTACAGCAGGTCCAGGAGGCGGAAGAGCAAACAGAGGTGGGAATCACCAAGGAATGGGTGTTGGAAAGGGGTCATGTCCCCCACTCGCTTCCTCATTTTAAAAAACGATTGGGCCCGTTGGTCCATTGTACCAATGCATTGGTCTTCACCACCTTGTAGAATACCTGCCTGCCAGACTTGAGGGGTCTTTTGGGTACATCGGAGTATTTTGGGTCCTCTGGGTCTTTTGGGTCCTCTGGGTCTTTTGGGACCACTGGCTATTTTGGGTCATCTGGGTATTTTGAGTTCTCGGCAACTTTTGGGTCTTTTGGCTCTTCAGGGACTTTTGGGCCATCTGGGTCTTTTGGGGTCCTCAGGGACTTTTGGGTCTTTTGGGCCCTCGGGGAATTTTGGGTCTGCTGGGTCTTTTGGGTCCTCGGGAACTTTTGGGTCCTTGGGGACTTTTGGGTCCTCTGGGTCTTTGGGGGTCTGAAGGATCTTAGGTGTCTTAAAGTGTCTTCAAAGGTCAAATGGGTCTCAGCAGTCTAAAAAGTTAAAAGGTACATTTCAATAGTACGTAATACGTAATTATGTAATAGACGTATGTAACTAATAGACACAAGTAGTATGACACACACACACACACACACACACACACACACACACACACACACACACACACACACACACACACACACACACACACACAACTCATCCATTTATAGTAGATATAATGCACTCGAGGGAAGTGATCACTCACGCCATTATGTTTCTCTTCTAATAAGTCATGGTTGTTTTGTGAAAGGATATATGATTAAAAAATTGGAAGTGAACTAACTCTGCAAACAAAATGAATCAAGCACCAATTAATTAAGTAATCAATTAAATAAATAAATAGACACACAAACTATCTGACAATTGTATGTGTGCATGTTCGTTT
The DNA here is from genome assembly GCF_964187855.1 of Myxine glutinosa. Classification (NCBI taxonomy): domain Eukaryota; kingdom Metazoa; phylum Chordata; class Myxini; order Myxiniformes; family Myxinidae; genus Myxine; species Myxine glutinosa. The sequence goes on along the minus strand of NC_136261.1, from coordinate 67,405,586 downwards.
GTGTATGTCTGAGCCAACGCCTTGGCCAATGTGTAACTGCCACATGTTTTGCACATGTCCTCAGGTTACCCATGGGCAGATCTTGTGCGAGAAAATAATTCCCCTCCAATCTCCCCTCCCCAACGTTACTCCCTCACACCACCGAGAGGAGACCACACCGAGGTTAGTGTGTATATTAATATTAGTTTAGATTTGTGGGTACCTTTGTAACTACGATCACTTCTGTCTAAAACAAATACGCCCTGTAGTAAGGCTAATTGCTCATGATAAATCATTATACTGTGACGGAAGTCGCCTCTGATAACTCCAAAAGGCCGACGCGTCTATAGAAAGACCACGGATGCTGTCCACACCACTCACCACTAGTCGGGTCCTCGTGGCCAGTGTCGGTTTACTGCACCTGTAGTTGAATGAAGCAGATGGGGAACGAATGACACACAACGAATGACAAATGGCTGAACAAACCAACGTTATGTGCCGCAACCTATCGTCTATCAGAGACCAATTAACTGCTTGGCCTAATTACTTCCAGGGGCGCTATCTCCAACCAAACCCAAACAAGATAAGTGAGAGATAGGAAATGGTCGGAAACTCTTACATCTGTATTTCCTGTGAGAATCATTTGTCACCGATTCACCCATTATACCCCAAAATATCAAAGTGGAATTTTATTTTAGAAACTTTTACAAAATAATTGTGAAATATTTATTTATTTTAGAATTAAAATTTTACCAAAAAAAACAAAATCATTGTGTGTAGATGAGTGACAAAAAAAAATCAATTTAATCCTTTTAAATTCAGGCTGTAATACAACAAAGTGTGAAAAAGTCAAAGGGTTTGAATAGTTTCTCAACGCACTGTATGTATGAATATATATATATATATATATATATATATATATATATATATATATATATATATATATAGATAGAAAGATATATATATATATATATATATATATATATATATATATATATATATATATATATATATAGATAGATAGATAGATAGATAGAAAGATATATATATATATATATATATATATATATATATATATATATATATATATATATATATATAGATAGATAGATAGATAGAAAGATATATATATATATAGATAGATAGAAAGATATATATATATATATATATATATATATATATATATATATATATATATATATATATATATATATGTATGTATATATATATATATATATATATATGTATATATATATATATATATATATATATATATATATATATATATATCTTTCTATCTATCTATCTATCTATCTA